>NC_090272.1:55842500-55985000 GCF_040414725.1 Anabrus simplex | reverse complement strand
TATGTTTAACATTTTAGATAGACTACGTAATATTAGTAAAGTATAACGTCCAGACTTAGTCCCTTGAAAATTCATACGTGGGACAGGTGATAATTCTTCTAAAAATGAAGTCAGTGAAGTTGGAGAATAAAATACGATAAATAATATTTTTCACTTAATTTTCATGTCGTTTCAATGCTATAATAAAATGTATCCTCTGTATCGTGCTTTAATGAAAACTATTTATTTATTTATTTATTTATTTATTTATTTATTTATTTATTTATTTATTTATTTATTTATTTATTTATTTATTTATTTATTTATTTATTTATTTATTTATTTTTGCATTAGCGAAGTTAGGGCTCATGGACCTCTTTTACACTTAACCACATCATTAATTTACAGATAATACATATATAAAAGAAATGTACTCTTCTATTATAAAATCAAAGAAAGCTGTAAATTACATATTTGACAACATATAATGAAGAAAGAAAGCAGAACTGTAAAAAATATTTTAAAAAGAACTATTTTAGACAAATATTGCGGAGAAAATTCAACTTATGAAATCAGAAGACAAATAAGTAGAATAGGTTAACGACGTAGGGCCTAATCACGCCACTGTATCCGTAACTGACATGTAGACACACCCAAATTTCACGTATATATACATGATACTTGACACTTTTAATACTAAAAGGAAAAGAAATATTCCAAGGGAATTGCATTTATCACCATCTTCAATAGTCTAAATCAATTAATCATAAGGAGACGCTTAAGTCGGGGTTTAAAAACACACCGTAATGCTCTTCTTAAGGGACATCACCTTGTTTTGCCACGCATCTGCTGATTATTGGTGGCACGCTTGGTCGGTATGAGCATAGGGAGCGCCCTCTTTATCTGAATGCTCGGTCTAAATTTAAACCTCATTCTTGGAGGTCTTCCTCGTGAACAGTTGAAGTTTCCTTCTGAAGGCATAGAGCAAAGTTCTCTGCGAAACGTAAAGAATTTCATCTTATTTTCTTGACAGGACATAATCCCAAAAGCCTATATCATGTCTATAAGTACGGGGTGCACTATGTCTTCTGGTATGGGCTATATCAAATTTGTTACTTTCATTGACCTCAGTCTCATCCTTGGCTTTGACAGTATGAAAATGACTGAGGGATGAGTGATGCTAGTAATACCATTCCTTATGCAGCCAGTCCCTGTTATGAATGCTGTGAAAATATCGCTCATAGGGTCGGTTGGTGCATGCATTTCAGTGGGCTTGGCAGACTGATATGTAATAGCAACAGCTGGCTCGGTGAGGAAAGCAACGGGAAACTACCTCACTCCTCATTTCCCTAGTACGCGTCTTCAGTGACGCCTAGGCTATTTATGACAGCTGTTGGCGGAGCTGCAGAGGATCAAACCAGCCTTCGGGCTGAATACCCAACATACAAAAGTACGGGCCGTGAAAGCATCAATGATAACTGTTTAAGACTGAATTTATCGCTTCAGATAAATTAAGAAAATGACACTATTATTTTTACAAAATCTATCGAAGATGTTAAAAAGTGACGAGACTGAAGGTGATGCACATGGTTTATTTTTATTAGAATGTGCAAACAGAAATTCAGCCTGGTCAATAACATCAGTTGCGAAGCAAAGATATTCTAATTAGGAGAGGACGGAATCTTTCTGCGCTGACAATGTGTCACCCGGAAATTTGACTTCGGACTGAGCAGCGGTCACGTGGTAGGTCGCTGCGCTCCGGAGCCAGCTAGAACGACGCATCACGGATTTAATACACGTCTACATACGACGCACCACTCGCAATGGTGAATACATTCCTCTATATAGGGTTGGCCGTAAAACTTGGCCTAATCGACATGAATTTCCGATCACAATAAACTGGTAAAAAGGCCAAGAAAAAATAAGATGTTTTGGATGTATTTATTTTCAGATCATCTGATGTTTAGATTGATGCTTTTGCGGCCCGTAATTGTAGACATGATAATAAATAGAGGGTGGATTCTGGCATATTTACATGTTTTGTTTGTTCGCCCATAAGAAGTAAAGCCGATTCATACCATTTAAAATCGAATGGTTAACTTTTATAGCGCATACAAATGCATATATACGGAATACAATCATATCCTTGACATTCATGCATATAAATGGACAATTGCAGTTTTTATTATTATCTGTACATTTAAAATAAGAGTTTTGTCTGTACATTGCCCAGAATTTAAAAAGAATGGTATTTCGGTATCGGTCGTGTCCACAGTAACAAGGAAATGTACTTTCCAATTTTCCGTAATTTCTGACTGTGTGTTTGTCTGTTTGTATGCGCATCACGAGAAAACGGCTAAAGATAATTTAATTAAGATAAGTATGTAAAGTCGGAAAATATGTCGCTACAATCCAGGCCATAAATAGTTTTATTCACGCTGAGTGAAATGGTAGTTTAGGGGAAGGTTTTAAATTTAATTCTCAAATATTTATGTTATTAGTGGCCTTGCGATAGGATGGTTACCTAGTTGTACTTACTCGTAAAACAATAATCACCATCACCACCACTCCTTTCGATAAATACTACGTAACTAAAGTTATATACTATTAAATTTCCGATCATTTAGGTCTTACACGTTTTTACACTACCGGCAATGATAACAGAGATATTCATGAATTTGGATTTTTGTTGCTAAGTCCATATCAGCGCCGAGTCACGAGAAAATGGGTAAACAGAATTTAATGAAAATCGGTATGTAAAGTCGGGGAATAAGGAACTACAGTCTTCGCTATAAATAATTGTATTAGGTGTCCTAATATCACAGAGTCGGTTGAAAACTAAATGTGCAGGTCTATAATATAGAAAGCTTATAAAATTGATCAACAATAACATTACTTTGACCATTGTTTGTTGTGCCTTCTGCTGCCACTCATCTCCGATAGATGGGATTACTGCTGCGGACCAAGTATAACAGCCTGCCTGAATATTGGCGGGAAGTAGCTGGGGAGTTAGATCTCTCTCCTCTTTAGCGTGCCATTCCTCTGGTTCATAAATGTTCTGATACTACTAGTATGTAACGCACTGGTTCTTCATAGCATTCCAGCTATTAATTCCCTACTCTGAGGCACTGATTAGAATGAGCAGTGTGCACATTTAACGGAATAATGCCAGAGGAATGTTTGCGGCTGTCTGCGGCCTGGGCATTCCAGCACTGAAAATTTAGACTGTTAGATCGGCAGCGTAGTAGTCTACTGTTCGTTAAAAGTTAGAAAATTTTCGGGTTTTTCATTTGATCGAGTATTTTATATAACATTGCTTTTAATAGCTACATTCCTACTGATGTCGTCGTAATGACCTATGTTGAATTCAGATGGGAAAACCACAAGACAGTCTTTCTGAGAATTCCGCAGCGAAGCACGGGTTCATCAGCTAGTTTTGTATAAAACATATATATAGAAACAATCGGTACAACAATGCGAAGAAATGTATCACCGCCGGAAGCTTTTACAATGCTTTGCTGTTGACAGTCGACAATATTAACAAGAGCTTAACAATTGGTCATTTTCTTTCCGGTAAAAAATGAAATGGCGTATGGCTTTTAGTGCCGGGAGTGTCCGAAGACAAGTTCGGCTCGCCAGGTGCAGGTCTTTCTATTCGACACCCGTAGGTGACCTGCGCGTCGTGATGAGGATGAAATGATGATGAAGACAGCACATACACCCAGCCCCCGTGCCATTGGAATTAACCAATTAAGGTTAAAATCCCCGACCCGGCCGGGAATCGAACCCGGGACCCTCTGAACCGAAGGCCAGTACGCTGACCGTTCAGCCAACGAGTCGGACTTCTTTCCGGTGACGTTTTGGTATTCGGTTCGGATGTTGAAATCATAGAATAATGTTTTACGATACCTCAAGTAGTAGAGATGAGAGATCCTTCCTCGATGCTTGGCAGGGGACCTGCTCGTCACCAAAAATGTATTCTTGCTCATATAGAATAATTAAAACAGAGACAGCCTGAATCTAAATAATGCCACCATTTTCTTTGTTCCTATGTTGTTGTTTTTTTTCACTAGACCAACCCAATCAATCCAGACCAATAATTTGTAGCTCTAACCTATCTTTTATCTTTGCGGTTCATCTTTCGTGTAATTCAGTATCTGTGGATTATGCCGGGTTTACAACGTGCATAGATTGACTGGCGCCAGTAGCTTTTGGCGTGCAAGTAAGAAAGGCTTGCACGTATAAACCTTAACTGGCGCGCCAGTTCAATCCATGCATGCATGGACCTGAAAAGTTGGTAGCTTTCCAACTTTCCACAGGCAACGTGTAAACAAGAAGAGAATAAAATACGTTGAAGTTGTCTTTGTGTGAAGTGTTGTGTCGTGGGATCAGAATTTAATTAATAATGAATGCAAAGTGAAATTCAGAAAAAAAATCCTTTAAGCATACGAACAATATCCATGTTAGTGGACGTGAAATGCAGTTTATAAACAGGAATACTCGAATTGGGCATTTTGGAACTCGATACAAATACTGTAAAGATGCAAAAGAATCTCCAGCTGCTAAATATCTCAGCGTAATTTCGAGTTTCAGTCTCGGCGGTAAAGGCTCTCTCATTGTGGTATTCTGCTTTCGTATCATTGGTGTCACACATTCCAATAAAGAAAGTGACTTTTGTCATTCGTAAATGATCTTTTAGTGGAAGTTCAGTAAAAAGTCGTCCAGATGCAGCTACATCATCCCTTTGTGCAATCCACTTTTTCAGTCAGTAAAGATAATTAGAAGATATCGAGTGAAGTTGAACATATTCGTCACACCTAGTAAACCCACTTCAAAATGATACTGGTGAGACATGCGTATAAACCTGTTCTGGCGCACCAGTGGGACTGGCGAACGAACTGGTGCCAGTAAATCTATGCACGTATAAACCTACCATAATGCACCGACGTTGGCAACCCTGTTCAGTGCATTGCCAGTTCGCCGGAGTTGCCGCTATGTTTGGTCAAATACAGTAGAGACAATACGCGACTCTCAACGAGATATCGAGGGACAGCTATTAGAGGTCTTTCTAGCGGATTGACCTGAGAACTACTGATTATGTCATAAGAGCACGTGTATTTGTGTGTGAAGGTTTTGGTGTTATTTATGCGTTCTCAGTGAGTTGACATAATTAAATAGTAGCGTGTGTCATTCCTTGATATCTCCTCTCAACATGAGGGGAAAGGTATGTGCTGTGTTTGGCTGCAGTAACTATGAAGTAGAGAAGAATGCACGGTCTTTCTTCCGTTACACTCGTGACAAGAAAATGTAAGTAATGTTGTGTTTGCATATATATTCTTCCAGTGACAAAGATATTTTTATAGTACTTCATAATCTTCTGACCTGCTCGACCCATATTTTAACTGGCTTAAAATACAATACGCATATTTTATTGTATAGTGCAGCAGTTAACCTTCAATACCGATGTGTTGTTGTAGGTGTGATCTGTGGGTTTGATTTAATTCAGGAAAATACATATGCATGTGTGTGTGGCTGGTTGTGTTCCAAGTTACCCCATTAGGAATGCCGTAATGCGTTGTCAAGCACTGAACAAAATATGGGTGACTTAAGAAATGTACACATTTTGTTGAAGCAATATGATGATGCAAATTTGCTTTACCCTAATATACCTAATAGCAAGTATTGCTTATAGGGAAGTATTTAATGTTTTTGAGGCTAATTTTATAGATTTTCTTTTTGTTAGTAGGCTTCATATTAAGAGGAAAATTGTCCAGCTTTTAAATGTTAATTCATTGCATCATGTGTGTAAGGAATGTTCCGATATTTTTATTGACAAGTGTCTTAATGTGATGATAAAATGTTTTTAAATGAGAAAAAAGACATGATGATGATGATGATGATGATGCTTGTTGTTTAAAGGGGCCTAACATCGAGGTCATCGGCCCGTAAAAAAAGACAAATCTAACCGTAAAAGTTCAGGCAGGAATGCCAAGACAAAAAAAAGTAATGCATAAATGAAAGAATAACCCATTTCACATCTTGTTTATATGTCTAATTTCAGTCTTTGAATAATAACCTTTTAAATAATTCTTCATTCATTTATCCAGAATTGCTTTAGGAACTTCGAAGTTAATATCTCAATAACACTTTCTTTCTAGACGTAATTTATCTATCCATTTTCGTATATGCATTTTCATTGATATTTGAATTTATCGCTACTTTTCAGGTCAAGTCACTAGGAGTGCCACCGTCGAATTGTCCCCCATTTTAACAAGGCTAAATCCGTAAGTGTCGCGTATTGTCTCTGCTGTATTTGGTTTGGTTTATAACCTACAGTCTTATTTCTTCGTTGTATGAAGACCACTAACCACTAGGTGGAAATTTGCAGAACCAACTTTATACATAGAGGAAATACTATTTTGCAGAGTACACGAAAGTGCATATATTTCTGTTTTTAAAGCATAAATGCATAAATATTTTGCCGTTTTTATTGCATAAGACTCCGCCCTCTATTCATAAACTTTAGGGCTTTTGTCGTGTCAAGAAAACAAGGTAAAATTCTTTTCGTTTCTCAGAGAACATTGTGGGAAAAGCGCAAGGAACGTAAAATAAAATAAAATGGAACCCTGGTGTAGGGGTTAGTGTGATTAGCTGCCACCCCCGGAGGCGCTGGTTCGATTGCCGGCTCTGGCATACTCGAAGTGGTTTTCCGTGGTTTTCCACTTCTCCTCCTGGCAAATGTCGGGACATATTAAAGGCCACGGCCGTTTCCTTCCCTCTTCGTTGTCTATCCCTTCCAATCTCCCCATCCTCCCAGAAGGCTCCCGTTCAGCATAGCAGATGAGGCCGCCTGAGCGAGGTACTGGTCGTTCTCCCCAGTTTTATCTCCCGGCCCAAAATCTCATGCTCCAGGACAATGCCTTTGAGGTGGTAGAGGTGGGATCCCTCGCTGAGTCCGAGGGAAAAACCAACTCTGGGGGATAAACAGATTAAGAAAGAAAGAAAGAAAGAAAGAAAGAAAGAAAGAAAGAAAGAAAGAAAACGTACCCATGATCGTGTTTGGCACAAATTTTAAGGAATTACATCTTCCTGGTCTGGATTGCTCATGCCAAACGATAACATTCAACTACTGTAATGCATGTGGGCGAAATACCTTGGAAGTGGAAATAACATCCTTAGAACAGACACTCCTCAGTCCGACTCATGGTCAGCGTTGAGGCCTTTGGTTCAGAGGGTCCCGGGTTCGAATCCCGACCGGGATGAGGATTTTAATCGCCTCTGATTAATTTTTCTGCCTTGGGAACTGGGTGTTTGTGTTTGTCCCTACACTTTTCATACTCAGACAATACACTACACTACCAACCAAAACAGAAACACGCAATAGTGATTACATCCCTCCATATAGGTTTGGCGTCAGGAAGGGCATCCGGCCGTAAACCAAGGCCAAATCCATATGTGCGACACAAATCGCACCTGCGACCCCACAGGTGTGGGAAAAGTGGTAGGAAAAGAAGAAGAACACACTCCTGAATTATGTTTTCCTGTTGAACAGTCTAGAATTTCTTCTGAAGTTCTCTGCGAAACCTAAAGAATTTCACCTTGTTCTTTTTTTTTTGACGAGGCAAAAGCCTAAAAGATTATTATCATGTCTAAATTCATCTGATGTATGCAGTTCTGTTCGAAACAATACTGCTATTTGTTTTTACGTTCCACTAACTACTCTTTATTACGGTTTACGGAGACGCCGAGGTGTCGGAATTTAGTCCCGCAGGAGTTCTTTTACGTGCCAGTAAATCTACCGACACGAGATGACGTATTTGAGCACCTTCAAATACCACCGGATTGAGCCAGGATCGAACCTGCCTAGTTGGGGTCAGAAGACCAGCGCCTCGACCGTCTGAACCACTCAACCCGGCAATTCTGAATAAGGAATAAGGGAAGAGTGTGGTAAATTATTTGTCAGAAATGTTAAGACCTCCAGTTGAGGAGCTAATTTCTCCATTTCCGCGCCATCCTGTATATTATTTAATGGTCAAACTTGGTTCCATCGCCTCTCCTTTCTAAAACGAATAAAGAAAGTGAATTACAGTATAAAGGAGATGTAAATAGTTCCTCATATCACCTGCTACTTTCTCGTATAACGACGTAGTTCGGGAGACGGGCCTGCTATTAAGATATCACACAAATTATAGCTGTGAATGTCGTTGAGGTTATAACTCCAACATATTCATGAAACAGCGGCTGGGTGATTTTCACACTTCACGCTATAAACATCCTGTCTGGTAATAAATAACATGCATTTTCCATGTTGAATCGTCTCCTCGATGGCTGACTGGGTCACAAACAGTTCCACTATCAGCTATCATAAAGAGCCAGGAGAAAAATGAAAATTTAAGTTCTTTCCTGTTGCATTCCTCGCTGAGCTAGAAGGTACTGTATTACTCAGTCAGTACCACTGAAATATGTGCATCATCTAAGGGCACATATTGTTTAAAGAACCGAAGTAGTGGTGATGAGGGAAGATCAACTGGGCAATCATTTCATCTTAACTCCCTCAGAAGAGGAAAAGCAAAATACTTGATCCTACGAAGAACACAGGCATCAGCAAAAGAAAGTAAAGGACTGTGGAGGGAATTACACGATCAAAGAATATAGGCTGTAAATAAAGATTACAGAACAATTATATAACAAATGGAAACAGTATTTTAATGTCGAGCAGAAGTAGATCTTCAAGCTGCAACATCCTCCTCACCCTGGGCAACCTCCAAAGGGATGACAAACTGTATAAGACGGGTGATGATCTTCCCATCTGGACTGCGCTGTAATACAGTTCTAAATTTTCGATCTATGCCTTCACGGAGTTTTTCGATATGTCCTTTACTCCACATGTGACGTGGGCGTACTTTCTCCTAGATCAGGGCGATGTCCCCAATTTTCAATTGGGGAGCATTTCTCCGCCGTTGCTGAACCTGGTGAAAATTCCTCGCTCGTGTAAGGTTTCCACAAATCGTCCGCTAGATTCTGGTGTAACCTGAAATCCTTAGTTAAATTATTCCTGATCTTAGGCTCGGGTCCACTTGGGATGGTTGTCAATCTTTCGCCGCAGAGGAAATGGACAGGCGTCAAAAGCTCGAATCCTAATTCTTCCGGAGGCCTTGAGTATAGGGATGCTTCGATCATAATAAGGACGGTGTTCATCCTTTCGTCTGTTAACTGGGATCGACCTAACGCCTTCCGCGAACGTTTCGTAGAACTAACCATTCTCTCCCACCATTTATTTTTTATTTATTTATTTTACTTTTCACAGCATGTTCTTCTCCACAGATATTACAAGTGAACAATATTCAAAGAACATATATGTTACATGTGAATGTCAAGGGAATGTGTAGATCAAAGAATATAGAGTAGAAATAAAGATTACAGAACTATTACACTGATCAGCCAGAGCATTATGACCACCTACCTACTTTCAATATAAACCCGTCCAGGCGATAACAGTGTCACCTGACGACGAATGACTGCTAGTCAGACACACGCGCGGTGCATGTAGCATCAGTGTGCGTGCTGTCCGTGTGTAGAATGGGAAAGGCGCGCGATCTATCTGAGTTTGACCGAGGGCAGACTGTGATGGCCCGAAGGCTCGGCACGAGCATTTCGGAAACTGCACAAGTGGTCGGGTGCTTGAGAAGTGCCGTGGTGAGTGTCTTCAACAAATGGCGAAACCAAGGTGAAATCACGTTCAAACGTCGAGGGGTTGGGCGGCCACCCCTCATTACGGACGGTAAAACAGGACAGGTGGCGAACTGTGGCGGAACTAACATCAGACTTTAATGTTGTGTGTCTGAACACACAGTGCACCGAGCATTCCTAAGGATGAACCTCGGCAACCAACGACCCATGTATATGCCAATGTTAACACCACAACATCGGCAACTACGACTTGAATGGGCACGTGGCCATCGTCACTGGACGTCGGCGCAGTGGCAGAGCATTGCATGGTCTGCTGAATCCCGATGACTCCTTCATCATGGCGATGGGAGGGTGTTCCAGGGGAACAGCTCCTTGACACCTGTACTGCGAGATGGAGACAAGCTGGCGGCTCTGGGGAACATTCACGTGGGCATCCATTGGCCCAGCGGAGCTCGTGCAAAGCACCATGGCGGCTGAGAAGTGTCGTACACTGGTTGCAGATCACGTACACCCCTTCATGACGATCATGTCTCCCAACGGCAGTGGTATTTTTCAACAAGACAATGCGCCATGTCACAAGGCCAGGAGTGTGATGGAGTAGTTTGAGGAACACATTGCTTTCAGTTCTTTTCTTGTAGCCCAGAGATTTTATCTTAAAGTATGCTTTATCAGAATACCCCTTCTTCACTTAATTCTCTCATCCAGCTGCCTTTGGCTAGTCGGCATTTCATTATTATCAAGTTTTTTAAATTCTTTGTGTTCTTCAAATTGTATTTTCCTTAATCTATTCCTTGCTTCAATGAGCTCTAGAATTTCTGAGGTGATCCATGGTTTCCTTGGTTCTGATTTTGCTCTACCGAGAACTTCTGTGGCAGCTATCTCTTAAGCCAGTTTTTATATCACCCCATCCCGAGTTACCTTTCTTCACTTTGGTAACATTCTTGAATGTTTATAACACACTAGAATCATGAAGTTTATTTAGGCACCACTTCTTATGTCTAAGTGTTTGGAACTTCTTGAATCTGACATCACATTTAGCTGCAACAAGAATGTGATCACTGTCGATTTCAGCACCTGGATAACTGTGACTGGTTTTCACTTGATTCTGTACCTCTGTTTAACCACTATATAGTCAGTCTGGTGTCTCCAGGGGCCTTCCAAGTATAACGTATTTTTTGAGTTCCTCAAAACATGTGTTTGATATAACCATCTCGTACTGCTCACACAATTCTAACAGTCTTCTGCCTCTTGAATTTGTTTCTCCCAGACCAAATTTACCCCTGTATTGAACATTTTCATTTGAACCTACAGAATCATTAAAATCCCCCATCAAAATCACATTGGCGTTCTTGTCCACAATTTCAAATAGTTCTTCGATGTTTTCATACATCTCTTCTACATCGTCATCGTTACTGTTGGTAGTGGGAAATATACTTGTATTAAGACCAAGTCTACTGGTCTGGCTTTTACTTTCACCATTAGGATTCTATCATTAATATTGTAAGTGTTCTGAACTTTGTGGACCCATTTACCTCTCAATACAATTGCCACTCCACTACTTCCGGCTCTATTGTTGCCACTGTGAATTATTCTATAGTCCTCAGATCTGATTTCACCATTGCCGGCCCATCTTGTCTCACATACACCTAGAACATCTAATCTGTTCTTCGCCATTGATTTTTTTTTTAGTTTCTTCCATCTTCCCAGTTTGAGCAATGTTTTAATAATGTTTTAATAATAATAAATTCTATCATTAGCACGGTTGTTAATATGGCTTTGATACTTTATAATGATTCTAATTCACCAACCGTTACGTTACGGAGGCAGACACAAGATGCAACGAAACATTAAAATGAACTCTTCATATTACACTACAGTACAGAAACTAATTTTACTTTTGTATGTACACTCTAAAAGAACATGTTTTTTTTTTTAAATATTTCCAACAAAGTTAGATGTTTTGACGCTGATACTCTCTTGTGTGGTCCCCCTGTGGGTAGGGGCGATAGAATAACACCCACGGTACCCCCTTCCTGTCGTAAGAGGCGACTAATAGGGACCCAAGGTGCTCTGAACTTTGGAGCGTAGGTTGGCGACTACGAGGCCCTTAGCTGAGTCCTAGCATTGCTTCCACTGACTTGTGGCAGGGTCCTCACTTTCATCTATCCAATCCGACCTCACTTGGTGAACTCTTGTTGTTTTCGACCCTGACGGTATTAGGTTGCGAATCGTAGGGAGCCTTTCATTTTCATGCCCTTCGTGGCCCTTGTCTTCCTGGGGTCGATATGTTCATTTTTCGAAGTGTCGGATCCCTTCCATTTTTTTCTCTCTGATTAGTGTTAATAGAGGATGGTTGCCTAGTTGTATTTCTTCTTAAAACAATAATCACCACCACACTCTTCGGTACAGGCAGGTCTCATAGAAAATAGGAAGGGGGGAGGATGTGCAATGGTTATTGCGATGTCATTCCGAATATCCTTTGTGATACAACTGAATGATATTTGAAGCTCGTAGGATTACTCTATTCGATTATCTAAATAATCGTATGGAGGTTATTCGATTATTAAAAATTCGGTTATCCCATCACTGCTCTCCCTTCCTGCTATCATATATCACGTCATTCATTTCATCTCATTAACTCTTCTAAAGAGGTTAACGTCAGGAAGGGCAACCCGCCGTAAAAGCTCGTTACGAAAACCATCTAAATTCATACCCGACCTCACAGAGAAACGAGACAAGGTTTTGGAACACATATTTGGCGTTCGGATAACTGGAGATAATTGGAGTTCTACTGTACCGTCAGGGTTAGTGTACAACGATTTGGACAGGAAAGTCGGATAGGAAATAAGGAACTTAGTAGTTTTGAGAAGCAAGTGAAAGCTAGGGGTCCGGTGGTCGCCAAGTGAGCCCTCGAGGAATTTCACCTTTCAGTTTCCTCTTTCGACAGGCACGCGATACCACGGATGTATTCTACGCCTCCACCCACAGCGGGAATAATGTAGGGTACAAGAACAGATGTCACGCTCCGCTGTAAACCTCAAATCTCATTAAGAAAGGTAACTCATCTTTGACCTCATACATGTCCAGAGCAGAATAAAATCGTGCTCTCACGTCACGATGTTGACTTGATTGGAGATTAAATCGTCCACAATGTAATCTGATATCAATCTCATCTCGAACCACCCTCTCTATTGCATCAAAAACTGATTAAGCGTAATACTCACTCACAAACAAGAACAAGGTTATAGCAGCGTCAATACACTCAGAACCAACAGGAGATTACATCAAAATCTTAAGGTCTTGGATGCAATAATTGCGTATCGAAGGAATATCACGAGACAGGTGTAGATAATTGAGCACACTGATGAGCAATTCAATAAGAGATACCTCACTAGTGGCGTGTAGGGCCAGCTTTCGCGCTGATGATGGCGGCGATGCAGGATGGCATGGCTTCGAGAAGTTGGGAAGTCATCCTGATCCACGACTGCTGCACAGCCTCCTAAAATGCACAGAGATTTGTCGGGACAATGTCCAGAGTGCGAGCATCCCTCTCGATAGCATCCCAGATGTGCTCAATAGGATTGGAGACGGTTGACTTTGAGGGCTAGGCAAGCATCCTCATGCCCATGGAGTGTGGGACATCATGACCTTGACGTCGGTTTGGGGTCTTGTGTGCTTGTTGATCCCGAGGGCTGTGCCAGCTCAGGGTTACCCATGCTATATTGTCCTCATTGTAGACAAGGTCTCCCCCGAGTTGCATGAGAGATGTCTGTGCTCTGTTTTTTCATTTCTATTTCTACCCTTCTATCCTAAACTTCTTAAATTTCATTCCTCTTACTCTCTAACCAACTTCTCTGCCTCGGGTAATTCCCCTCTGGGTGGGGGGTGGTTCAATAACACCCATGATATCCCCTGCCTGTCTTAATAGGCAACTAAAAGAGACCTCACGGGCTCTTAACTTGGGAGCGTGGTCTGACAACCACGATGCCCTTAGCCGAGTCCTGGCATCGCTTCCAATTTATTGTGCCAGACTCCTCACTTGCATCTACCCCCATCCGACCTCCCTTGGTCAATTCCTATTCTTTTCCGACAGCGCCGCTATTAGGTTGCGAGAGCTAGGGAGCTTTTCATTTTCACACCCTTCGTGGCTCTTGTCTTTCTTTGGCCGATACCTTCATTTTTCGAAGTGTCGGATCCCTTCCGTTTTCCTCTCTGATTAGTGTTATATTGAGGATGGTTGCCTAGTTGTACTTCCTCTTAAAACAATAATCTCCACCACCACTTTCCTGACGGTGAGTCGCGGTCGCAGTCTAGAGAACCAGGAATCATGGTCAAGAGGGTTCGTTGCTCTGACCACGCGTCACCTCATAATTTGCAAGCTTACGGGATGACCAGCGGTCGGTTGGCAGACCAAAAGCCCATCGGGGCCTGTAGCGCCAGGGGATGATGTGTTTCTCTTTAAAATCCATCGTGGATCAAACCAGCAACTCATTTAATGATCAGCGGTACGAAGAAAGGTAATGTTCGTTAATTACATGTCCTACATTGTGACCAAATGTGCCATACATATCAGGGCTCAGTGTCCTCCATTTGAGTAGTGATCATCTATTCACCCTAGTCATTGTTCATATTTAGACTTGTGTAGTACGTCTTATGTGACACAACTGGACGGTACATTGTTCTGATGCAACGTTTATGCCATTTCATTTGCAGTCAGCAGTTCCTCCTTGTTGCGCAAGTTACAATGAACTAGGGGACCCGTGCGGGAAATCTCACATGTTCATAAAGTATGTGGTGGAGTAGCACCCTAGTGAACTACTGGTGGCTAAGGAATACACAAATCAGTACAATATTAGACAGTTTTACTTAGCACTTAATGTAATCTTTGATTTTTTACATTTATTTTATCCACTTAAACGAAAGAAAATGCAAGTGCATTGTTATTGTATACTGACGAATGTTCCGGAAGTAATTTTTGGTTTTACTGTCATTCCTTTCTTAACTGATAATTACAGCATATTATAATGACATAAACAGGCGTCCCAGCAGTCAAAATGTGAAGTGGACAGCAATGATGGCGCATATTTTCCTACAGCAACAGTATTTGCAAATCGCACACTTCGTACAATGTTTCTAAATTCGTTTTTTAAAGAAGTTATCGATATTTATGAAATGAGAGTGCAATTTCGTCACTGCTAATGTCTATTCTCTATCCTTTGAATGCTCATTTGTCACGATCGGTTACTTGTGAGCGCCACAAAGGGATCTATACTACTGAAATAATATATATGATGTGTTCAAGAGATCAATATAACAATAGTTATGGCTCATCTGTGATGTTTCACCCAGAGGAAGAGTTCCCTCAGCTGTGTTGATGGAGCCAATGTACATCCTGAGGATCACTGTAAATAGCTGATTGGTAATATAAAGAAAGATCGTAATAATTAATTAACGTCATCAGTTTTTACGTCCCACTAATTACTTTTACGGTTTTAGGAGACGCCTAAGTGCTGAAATTTTGTCCAACAGGATTTCTTTTATTTGGCAGTATATCTACCGACACGAGGCACCTTCAAATACCACCGGACTGAACCAGAATCGAACCTTCCAAGTTGGTCTCAGAAGGCCAGCGCTCTAGCTCCGAGGTTAAATGATGATTCCTCAACGTATCGCTCACTTTCCTTCATTCGGCTATATGGCGTTACCTCTGGACAGAAGTCTGTAACCTAAATGCTGCTGATACCATCTGTTCTGGTTCATCTGAGATGTCATTAGGCATCGTATCTCCCACTTTCGTCAATAAATTACACCTTCGCTCGACTATCAGTGATATAGCCCCAGGGCAGAAGTTACGCAAGTTCAGCACTATTAACCTATAACCCTGTTGCCTTACATCCGTTCACCAAGAGATTCCTCGCTCCAGGGGAGCAGGTTCTCTGAACAGTGAAACCTGTGTTAGATTCGTCACATTCCCAAGTGCGGTTAATGTAGTCCGGTGGGCCTAACCATGACCTTTGAAATTATAAACCTCAGAGATGAATACACGTCTCGTGTTCAGCGTGTCTCTAATTGGTTCATTTCCTATTTCACTTTCGTGCAAACACTGGGAAGTGTTGGTTGGTGAACTTCCATCTGTTGAGGGTAAGGTTCGTGGATCGAATCCAAGCACAATCAGTTGAAAAGAGTCCTTAATTGCAAAAAAGTAATTTGACTCTCTTTTTTTTTTGCAATTTGCTTTACGCCGCACCGACACAGAAAAGTCTCACGGTAACGATGGGATATGAAAGGGCTAGGAGCGGGCAGGAAGCGACCGTGGGCTTAATTAAGGTACAGCCCCCAGCAATTGCTTGGTGTAAAAGTGGGAAACCACGGAAAACCATCTTCGGGGATGCCAACCCACTATCTCCCGAAAACAAGTTGATAGCTAGGTGAACCAAGGCGCGCAGGCGGTTAATTCAAAATTAGAATTAGTAGTAGTAGTACCCAAGACATTCCATCCCTACATAAAATTGGCATAAGGATAGGCATTCACCCGTAAAACTAGGCCTAAATTACATATTGTGTCATTCCGAATAATCGTGGCAAGGCCAGAAAAAAAGAAATTATGAGTAATAACAGTAATAATAATGTTATTGGCTTTATGTGCCACTAAATTCTTTTAAGGTTTTCGGAGACGCCGAGGTGCCGAAATTTAGTCCTAAAGGAGTTCGTTTACTTATATAATATAGTAAATCTACCGACACGAGCCTGACATATTTGAGCGCCTTCAAATACCACCGGAGTCAGCCACGATCGAACCTGCGCCTCAACCATCTGAGCCATTCAGCACGGCAAGAAATTATTATTATTATTATTATTATTATTATTATTATTATTATTATTATTATTATTATTATTATTATTATTATTATTATTATTATTATTATTATTATTAATTCTTGAAAATTGTATTAACTGGCGTCAAGGCTCTTAGTTGAATGTATGAGCCTTCAGCCTTTAGAAAAACGCGAAGAAATCGGTGATAATATTTTTGCGTAAAAGATTATGGTGGTGGTTGGAGACGTTATTGTTTAGGTAAGATCAAAGAGGAGTTTACAGCAAGAATTCACTCACTGACAGAAATACTGAGCTCACATAACACGTATTTGACCACGCTTATCATTCTCTGAACCAACGATGAAGGCTACAATTTGGAAACAATTTGCACGACGTAACGCAGACGTACAGGTAGAGTGCCTGCCACATGATCAATGTGAAGATTTCCTCGGCCGCACAGGTCGACTTTCATGGCCGGAATTGCTATGCTTCATATGAGATAAATAATCAGTTGACGTGTCCGGCTCCATGGCTAAATGGTTAGCGTGCTGGCCTATGGTCACAGGGGTCCCGGGTTCGATTCCCGGCAGGGTCGGGAATTTTAACCATCGTTGGTTAATTTCACTGGCACTGGGGCTGGGTGTATGTGCCGTCTTCATCATCATTTCATCCTCATCACGACGCGCAGGTCACCTACGGGTGTCAAATCGAAAGACCTGCACCTGGCGAGCCGAACATGTCCTCGGACACTCCCGGCACTAAAAGCCATACGCCATTTCATCAGTCGACGTCACAAGCCCGAGTGAAGCCTGTTCTAATCTTTCATCGAACGGAAATTCGAGTTCAGAGTTTGTGCGTGAAAGGTAAAGATTCAACGTAGTTAGCACACAATGATTTTTCTGGTCGGTGTGGTCGGTGGATGCAGAGTGGGGCTCGGCCCACAAGTGGATGCGGCTGGTCCGTGGTCCAACAGCTCTGCACTCCGACCGGCCAACCGAACAGAGAGGAGTGGCCATGGCTCTACCGTGACTCTACACCTCTGCATTCGGGAGACGGGAAAGGACTGGGCCTCACGGCTGGCCCCATTTCCGTGGTTTCCCATTCTCCTGCACTAAGGCGAATGCCGGGACAGTTCCTAGTATAGGCCACGGCCGCCAAACCCCTCACCTTCTCCATACATCTCCTTCATTGTAGCAAATCTCCTGGCCTGAGAGACGGCGTCACCGTCTGAGAGGTCCGCCTCCCCCTTCAGGGGAGGAATGAAAAGATTTTAGTAGTAGTAGTGAATGTGTGTTATTTATACTTTGATTACCTTTGCCTCGCTAGGCACATCGGGAATTCTTCCAACCTGTTATCTTCTATACTATTAATAAAAATGAGATGGTGTTTGTTTGTTTGTTTGTTTGTTTGTTTGTTTGTTTGTTTGTTTGTTTGTTTGTTTGTTTGTTCCGGATAGCCTCGAATACTACTGGACCGATTGAGCTCACATTTGATAAAGATATAGCTTAACACCCCGAATCACGCAAGGGATACTCTTGACGTTTATATATTTCACCTTTTCAAACCAGTGGGGGATTTTAGAGGGGTGTCCCGAATTTGGGTAATTTTTGCCCTACATCGACAAAAATAACGGGTAAACGTTCCGTCCTATCGCAAAATGAAGTACACTGTGTGGCCTTGAAATGACATGTTTTACAAAAAAATCATATTGTCGTTGCACCTTCTAAAAGCGCTGTGTGAAGTACATACAGTTAGTAAATAATACTTAACTGCACCTGAAAGCCGTCCTCTTTTATCACGCATTTCTCCTGTATTTTTGATTTTTGGATTTTATTTTTACTGGGGAGAAGCAAATCAAAATCAAAATTAAAATTTAAATTTAAATTTAAAATAAAATAAAATAAAATAAAATAAAATTAAATTAAATTAAATACTTTATTTGCAAATAATGATACACAAAAATACATTGTTCTCAAAAACCAAATTTTAAATTAAAAATCCTAAAATACAGTATTATACAATTTACATTAACAATTTTTCTATGAAACCCACAGCTCATCCTTAATCAATTTAAATTATTTACGAAATTCTACTTATATGCTGTATGTCGAATCACTTCAAAGAATACTATACCGTTGCTATAAGATTTAAATGTAAATTGCTTTTTTTAACCCATTTTGCTACCTAACGTGCATAACGACCTGCTGTGTCTTAACCAGAACCCCTTTCGTCACTGCTTTTCAGAGTTCCTGAAGGGTCTTCACAGCTACCGTAGCGATCCCAGAGCCCTCGAACTCCCCACTGTACTTCACCTCCTACAGGCAGTCCCCTACTTAAGCTGTCCAGTCTCCATAGACGAGGGGATGGAATTAATTAAAAATTATTTATTTAGAGTAATCTACACAGGTCGAATCCCCTCGAACATTTCTCTGTTGCTGTTTATTCTTTTCTTGAATATCTGTACAGATTTTGGAAAAGGATCAAACACTTCACCAGGTAAACTGCTCCACTCCTTCACACCCTTCCCAATGAATGGAAATTTACCCCAATAATTTCTGCTAAAATCCCGTCTAATTTTATACTTGTGATCAGCCCTGCCGGTATAATTATTTTCCAACTGAAGCCTCTCACGGATTTTCCCTCAAGCTTCCTCTCCTGTATCTAGTTTTCTTCCTTCTCCCACCCAAGTTCCTCTAACATTTCTGATACATTACTTTTCTTATGAAATCCCCTGTTACAAATCTTGCTGCTTTCCTCTGCACGCCATCTATTTCTTATTAGGCATTCCTGGTGAGAATCCCAAACACTGTTTGCATATTCCAATAATGGACAAACCATACTTAAGTATTATTTTCTCTTTTAATTCTTTGTTGCATCCTTTAAGTAGCTAGTTGCTTTACGTCGCACCGACACAGATAGGTCTTATGGCGACGATTGGACAGGGAAGGGCTAGGAGTGGGAAGGAAGCGGCCGTGGCCTTAATTAAGGTACAGCCCCAGCATTTGCCTGGTGTGAAAATGGGAAACCACGGAAAACCATTTTCAGGGCTGCCGACAGTGGAGTTCGAACCCACTATCTCCCGAATACTGGGTACTGGCCGCACTTAAGCGACTGCAGCTATCGAGCTCGGTCCTTCAAGTAGCCTCATTATGACATGTAACGAAGCATCGCAAGTATACTGTGGTATCTGAGAATGTTTATATGTAAGAATTTTAAACCATACCCACATACGCACAGTTTTAAAAGTCCCCAATTTACATGATGAGTACAGGGGAGCGACCTTTTTGCCAAACAGTTGCGATTTTAATATGCTCCACACCGAGCTCGATAGCTGCAGTCGCTTAAGCGCGGCCAGTATCCAGTAATCGGGAGATAGTGGGTTCGAGCCCCACTGTCGGCAGCCCTGAAGATGGTTTTCCGTGGTTTCCCATTTTCACACCAGGCAAATGCCGGGACTGTACCTTAATTAAGGCCACGGCCGCTTCCTTCCACTTCCTAGGCCTTTCCTATCCCATCGTCGCCATAAGACGTATCTATGTCGGTGCGACGTAAAGCAAATAGCAAAAAAAAAAAAAAAACATGCTCCGCTCGTTACAGTGATTCCCTCGCAGACGGTGGCGCCGCTGCTACCTCCAGTGTATTATTTACGAACTCTATGGTGAAATATATCAGCTTAGATTTTTTTCTGTCATCTAAGGTTTAATGTTGTGCGACTATTGTCAAGAATTTCTCGCTCTTCATAACATATGTGCTGCGGGTCAGTATTTTTCCAAACAATAGCGGTTTTCGCAGGCGCAACGACCATGTGTATTTTCTCCGAAACTCTAACGATTCTCCAGAAAATTTAGCTTTCTTGTGTTTCTGGCCGTGGTTGGCTTCAATAAAGAATAAACTACTCATTTCGTGGGTAAGTAGGGCTCACGTGAAGACATGTTCGTCGTCATTGGTGTAAAGTCGGTCTTGGAGGCTACAGTTGTATAGTTGAGAGTGTTGAGCGTACTTCTATTTATCCAGCCATTTTTATTATCATCATCGTATTATATTTTATTTCTGTGTTTCTATCTTTTATAATATTTTGTAGATTTTTATGAGTACTGTTTTGTTTTACGTCGCACCGACACATATCGGAGGTCTTACGGCGACGATGGGATAGGAAAGACCTAGGAATGGGAAAGAAGTGGCCGTGTCCTTAATTAAGGTACAGCCCCAGCATTTGCCTGGTGTGAAAATGGGAAACCACGGAATACAATTTTCAGTGCTGCCTACAGTGGCGTTCGAACTCACTATCTCCCGGATGCAAGCTCACAGCTGCGGGTCCTTAACCTAACTTTGTAGATTTAGGAATCATATTTAATGGGTTTATAATTTACATTTCATTTTGCGTAATTTTCATCATCGTGGTAGGCCTACTATATATTTCGTGTCTCTATTTTTTAATATTTTGTTGGTTTGATATTCATATTTAGTAGGTACAGAGTCACATTTCATTGTGCTTAGTCCTAGAATTCACATCTCTTATTCAGTTATTTTTATTATTATATTCTCTGCAGTCGCCCGATTTTATTTATGGTCAAATCTTTTCAAATATTCCATTGTGAGACGCCGTGCGGTGACCACGGGCCCCGAGCATTTTGTGCTACTTGTGCCAGGTTCCTCCTGTAATCCTTCCTGGACGACCTAGATCTAGAGTGTCCTGTGGACATAAGCTATGTATTTATATACCCGTTGAGAAGTTCTTAAACCGAGCTCGATAGCTGCAGTCGCTTAAGTGCGGCCAGTATCCAGTATTCGGAAGATAGTAGGTTAGAACTCCAGTGTCGGCAGCCCTGTAAATGGTTTTCCGTGGTTTCCCATTTTCACACCAGGCAAATGCCCTTCCCTGTCCCATCGTCGCCATACGACCTATCTGTGTCGGTGCGACGTAAAGCAACTAGAAGTTCTTAAATATTGTCTACAAGAGCGAGTTGTAAGACACATATATACGTGCGGGCCACCTTAATTTAATCCACTCTCACAAATCCGTACGAACAACGGGTACATTAGCTACTTATTTAATAAGGTGACGTATTGTTTTTAAGAGGGATACGTCCGTGGCTCAGGCGGCAGCGTGCCGGCCTCTCACCTCATTTCCGTGGTTCAAATCTCGGTACCGTCGCCATAAGACCTATCTGTGTCGGTGCAACGTAAAGCAGATTGTAAAGAAAAGTACCGGTCACTCCCTGTGAGATTTGGGCTGGACAAAACAGAGGCGGGACAGGATCTCCGGTACTCCGGTTTCCCTTGTCTATTCCAGCAATATTCTCCAATATCATTTCATTTCATCTGTCAGTCATTAATCATTGCCCCAGACGAGTGCGACAGGCTTCGGCAGCCGGCACAATTTCTATCCTCGCCGCTAGATGGAGGTTTCATTCATTTCATTCCTGACCCAGCCAATGACTGGAAACAGGCTGTGGATTTTCATTTTCATTCTTTTTAAGACGAAGTTGCATAATGTCTTTACATAATAAATGTTACTACTTCTCTTTGTGATGTTACGTCTTGAAATCTGTAGTTCAACATCACAGAAGCGCAGTTTATTGTTATGATTTGCTCTGTTCATAAAATAATTCGAGAGAAATTTGTTTTAATATTTACGAGCTCTGAAGCGCACGCCCGATCGTGAGAAGATTCCCAAGTCGTTACAAACTGCTCTCCTTATATCTTAGTGTGGATATCTTTATGGAGCTTAAAGTATTTCTTAACATAGCTAGTTCTCACACAATGAGAGTAGCTTTGTAGCAAACAGCCGAGCTCCTTTGCAGGATTTCTTTGTGTAGCATTAGCTGTTGTGATCAATTTACTTCTTTCTTTGTGGTCAATTTCTTTTTTTTGTGATCAATTTACTTCTTTTTTTTTTTTTTACAATTTGCTTTACGTCGCACCGACACAGATAGGTCTTATGGCGACGATGGGATAGGAATGGTCTAGGATGGGGAAGGAAGCAGCTGTGGCCTTAATTAAGGTACCTGGTGTGAAAATGGGAAACCACGGAAAACCAACTTCAGGGCTGCCGACAGTGGGGTTCGAACCCACTATCTCCCGGATGCAAGCTGACAGCTGCGCGCCACCAACCACACGGCCAACTCGCCAAGTGATCAATTTGCAACTGAAGTTTATGAAAGGGGAAGATTGGCAACAGCAGCAAGAGCAACAATAGCATAATAATAATAATGAAGGAAGTGTGGGCACAAAGAAAGGCAAATGCCTGTCTCTAAGTACTTTGCGTAGTCCTAATGGGCTCATTCGCAATATATATATATATATAATAAGCTTCAAAAACAAAGTAAAAAGAAATCATACGGCGGCAGATATGAAGATACTCAATACTGAACACACATACGCATTACATTATAATAATCATGCTAGGTAGGGCCCCATCTTCAAAGAAGCGCAGGTCGCCTATACGGCGTCAACTCGAAAGACCTGCACCAGGCCTCTTCGGAGGTCACACGCCATTAAAAATTGACAATGGTGATAACAGAGACAAACTGCAGGGCGACCCTCTAAAAGAGCTAGAATTGTGAGATATATTATTCAAATAATCCTCTGCATTTTAATGAGTAATGGAATTTAAAGAAAACAAGAATACAATGAATGCATTTTGAAAATATTCAGTAGTGTTATTATTATTATTATTATTATTATTATTATTATTATTATTATTATTATTATTATTATTATTAACAAGCTATTTATGTACCATGCTTGCCTTACCTGTCAGCAAAACACCTATCGATCGGCGGATTGTTAGACACTTGCTATTCGGAGCAAGAGGCACCCTCCCTAGTCAGACATCCACCCTACTACAAAATTTGAAAGTTCCATTCTGCAAAATAGAAAATAAAAATAGTAATACAGATTCTGAGGGACTCTCTACAAATCATTCATTTCCATCTATACCTGAGAACGTGATTAACATTCCTCGCCCACGCCCTGCAAGAAAAGAAGAGAGTAACAGCATTAACAATTATTATAACATTCCACTTTTTGATGTTTTAAATTTCTATTTTCATTGTAACTTGTTTGTATTCCGGATCCAAACGGTCACCCTCATTGGAGAATGGACGATTTATTATTTCTAATAATTCTAATAAATCTCTCTATTATTATCAAAATCAACTTTCAACCTATTAGGTCGTGTTACGTACATGAGAGGTTGTGGGTTCGGATCCCACTGGTGTTCGGTTGGCCATTTTTGTTCTGTACTTAACATCTCTTCAACACGTGCTAAATGTACGTAACACGACCTAATAGGCTGAAAGTCGATTTCGATTACAATGCGGTCGCGAACATTCAGCGTGTATCTACCCTCACAGTAACTGGCAGCATTTACTCCCCCACCGGTAGGGAAATCAACCATTATTATTATTATTATTATTATTATTATTATTATTATTATTATTATTATTATTATTAAGAACTGACGAAACTGATCATTATTTTTATTAAAACGTTATTTTTTTGCACTTAGCATCTCCATTCACTTACGCACGTATTGCTTTCCAGCACTTATCCACCACATTTCTGTTGCTATGGTACTTGTCTTCTTTGTCCCATATGGAAAGTTAACTGAACACAGCAACGATTAAAACATCACAATCCATTTTTTCCGTCTGCCCTCGACCTACGCCGACAACCAGAGGGCAATGGTTAATGATTCATTCCGGTAACAGATCGGTGCGGGTTAAAAGCACTGACAAGTATGAATATGCTTGTTACATGTGCGTGTCTCATTTGTTAACATTCAGACAATCTTGGCAACGGTCGGCGCCTGCTGTCTGCAAGCGGGAAACCTGCTCTCTTTGTGTATCTACCCTCACAGTAACTGGCAGCATTTACTCCCCCACCGGCAGGGAAATCAACCATCTCGAGCTCGATTCTGCGATCAGTAGAATCCTGTGATAAAAAAGTCAACTTGTAAACGAAACTATCTTTACACCGACCTGTTTTCAGACAACTTCGCTGTACGAAAGTGGGAGCGTGGTGATGGTGATTATTGTTTTAAGAGGAAGTACAACTAGGCAACCATCCTCTATATAACACTAATCAGAGAGAAAAATGGAAGGGAACCGACACTTCGAAAACTGAAGATATCGGACAAAGAAAGGCAAGGGCCACGAAGGGCGTGAAAATGAAAGACTCCCTAGCCGTCGCAAACCTAATAGCGTCGGGGTCGGAAAAGAACAAGAGTTGACCAAGAGAGGTCGGATAGGACAGATGAAAGTGAGGAGCCCGGCACAAGTAAGTGGAAGCAATGCCAGGACTCAGCTGAGGGCCCCGTGGTCACCAACCCACGCTCCAAAGTTCAGAGCCCCTGGGGCGGAAGTGGGAGCTTGGGTGGACTTGGGATATCTTATTCATAAGTTAGAAATAACAGACACAGAAGCAGCAAGCATGATTGTTGGTACAAACAGGTGGGGGCAATGGCAGGAGGTACTCGAAAATGAGGAGATAAACGCTAAGTTAGGAATAATCTCGATGGATGAAGCTCTGCGCTTAAATTGGCTTCAGTGGTGGGGTCATGTGAAGTGAATAGAGGTGGATAGGTTACCTAGGAGAATAATGGGCTCAGTCTTGAAGGGTAAGAGAAGTAGAGGAAGACCAAGGCGAAGTTTCCAATGATTTAAACATAAGAGGTATGAGACTAAAGGAAACCACAGAGCTAGTTCAAATAGAGGATTGTGGAGGCACATAGTTAATTGACAGAAGCTTGCAGACTGAACGCTGGAAGGCATGGCAGTATATAACGAAGATAAATGTACGCATGTGATATTTTTCTTCCTTCCTTTCTTTCTTTCTTTCTTTCTTTCTTTCTTTCTTTCTTTCTTTCTTTCTTTCTTTGACTTTTCCTATCATCTGGGCGCGGCACTATTGTGAATTAAGCCGAGTTTTACGGCAGCATTCCCTTTCCGACTCCAACCCTCTGTGGAGGGATGTATTCAACACTGCGTGTTTCTGTAGTGTGTTGTATGTAGATGTCGATTAAGACGATCACAAATACCCACTCCCCTAACTAAATGGAATTAATTATACGAAGTTAAAATTCTCGCCCAATCCGGGAATCGAACCCGATACCTTCAGAACCCAAGGCCAGTACGCTGACCATTCAATCAAAAAGCCGGACGAATGATAACATACCACAGGCATTCGCCCGCTGGCGAGTATAACGATGTCTTCCGAGTACATCAGTCACCGATTATGCGCTCTTAATTCGCTGAAGAGACCAATTCTAGAACACAAGCTCTGTCACAATGGTGCACATCAAATGTACCAAAGATCACTGCTTTTGTGGAACCTAATTCCTTCTCTTATTTGAGTTCCCAAAATGCAAAGAGCCTTAAGTCCATTATAATTTTCAAACAAAGAAAAACGTGTCATTTTTTAATAATAATAATAATAATAATAATAATAATAATAATAATAATAATAATAATAATAATGGCGTATGGCCTCCGGAGAGGCCTGGTGCGGGTCTTTTTCTAGTAGACGGCCTATTAGAGGACCTGCATGTCTGTGAAGATGAGGGCCCTACCTAGGATGATTTCTAATGTTGAATACGCCACACACACCCAGCCCCGAGCCATTGGAATTAACCAATTAAGGTTAAAATCCCCGACCCGGCCGGGAATCGACCCCGGAACCCTCTGAAACGAAGGCCAGTACGCTGACCATTCAGCCAACGAGTCGGACATGAAATTTCTATGATTCTCTAGATATTTAAATGTTAAGTTTGAACATAAGGCATTTTGCTGCATTACTTTGTACATAAGGGTATTTGCAACAGTAAACATCTGAATGTAATTTATGGCATATGCTACAGTACTGGAAACATTAACTTAGGTGGACTGGAGGAAGGAAGAAAAACTGAAAAATAACTTAATTACTATATATTATTTCCATTTGTTTTACACTGTTTACATTTCATTTATTTTATGACAAAAAACAAAACAATATTTCACAAAATGTTAACTTAAAACTAGGTGAGAAAGGGCAGCAGGTTCTTTACATTAATGTACACTGATCTAGTTGTCATTCTTCAGGCTGTATAAAATTATGGTTCAAACATTAACTTAAATAAAGAACAACAGGAGATGGAAAATATATCAATTCACTTCAATAGCCAAAGAAAAATTATACAATAAAAGTACTAGAGTGATAATCCAATTGCTTTAAATTGCCATTACATCATCTTCTCCAGCAATGTCTAATAAGTCATCATCTACATCTTCTTCTAGATGTGAAACTGTGTCATTATCACCAAACTGTTCATCCTGTCTTGTCAGTGTATCCTTTAAAAAATTCAGGTCATCTAAATTTTTCCAGTTTTCTGTAAAGTGTCTTTCAAGCAGGCATTTCAGATCCATCACTTTTTTCAACTTAATTCCCTCAAGGACAATCTGAGGTTGTACTTCGTCCCAGTTCTTTCCTCTTTTCAAAATTGACTTAGCTGCAGAATAAGCTGTATTGTAAAGAACTTCTGCACGCACAATAATGTTTCCCGTACGTGATCTTGGAATTATTATCCGTTTGCTAGGCTTCAGTTGAAAATGCCACACTACAGCCGACAATCAGTGTAGCGAATCTGACGGTATAACCAAATTTGGTTGTATTATTGTTCTTCTTTTATATATGTAGTATCTGCTATTTATTTTATTTTCTTTACATTGATTGGGTCATTAATTTCAAGAACCGGAGCAAAACTAACTTTCGTGGACATAAGCCTAATGGTGTTTCCTGCATTTCCTGCGATTGGACATAAGTGTCTATGCAGCAAGCTTGACAGTGGACATGACTTTTAACCTACAAAATAAGCAACATAGAAGGCATTTTGAAGCTCTATGTTAGTGTTAATCAATGCTATATGATGTGAAGAAGGAAATGTTGGTCTTATCTCAATTTTCATTTTTTGTTGACTTAAGGCTCTTTGCACCTTGGCAACTCATTTTCTCACACTTTTCTAGGTTTTCTGTTAACAGATTCGCGCTTTCATCGCTGTCGTTCAAACTGTTGTGGACCTTCATGGACAAAAAGTCACCAGATCGGCCAATCAGATGATACATCCTCGCAGTTGTCAATTTGCCACCGTTTCATGTTAGTCGTTGGAATGTCCTTGTAGAGCTTTTGCTATCGCTCCTTGTTTACGTGTTTCATTCATCAATTGAGAACACATCACTTCCTTTGAAAGGCATAAGTTAGGCATACGGGTGTCGGGACGAGCCCATTGAGGTTGATGTTTGATAATCGTAGCCTCAATGCTAGTGGCATTCACCTCTTCCAAGATACTTATATTTATTGTATAGTCCTGCCATTTTACTCTAGATATTGTCCTGGGTCAGTTCTGGTGTATTTTCCCAGACATTTTAAGCGGCTTTTGCATGTTTTATAAACGGTTAAGACTTGGGGAAGTTTGACTCCCCTCGTATATAAGAAGGATATACGTAGGGCTCCAAAGCGATGGAGGACTTTCATGTATACGTCAGTGAGGTGCCGGTTCTAGGGTAGGTTTAAAAAGATATTCCCTGTAGGCGAGGAGGTCAGTTTATATTAATGGTTATTGGGACGTGGTCTCTGGGAAGGAAGAGGCGAAACAATTTTTGGAACAATATCAATTCGGTTTTTGAGGGGTTGAGTGCTATATGCCAAGAATTTAGCCAGGATGCAAGGTTGGTCAGGTATTCTTCGATGTGTTTTGTTAAAAAAGGGGAACGAGAAAGCTAGGGCTAGAATTGTAGGATCGTCAGCGTATTGATTCAAACAGAGAGGGGGTTCAGGGTGAGGAATATCGCGAGTATATAGAATACCGTATAGAAGAAAGGTGAAAGAGTTGAGCCTTGGGGGGGATCAGCAGTCATTTGAAAGTCTCACGTCCACACACAAGTGCTGGAATAAATTTCACCCCATAGCACTACAGCCCAGATGGGCCTTGGCATACCAAGTGAGCATCGCTGAGCCCGAAAGCCTGCATATTATGAGATGATACATGGTCAGCGCGATGGATTTTCTTGTCCGTTATTCTTGGCTTAGTAGACCGGGGCCGCTGCCTCGCTGTCAGATACTTCCTCAATTGTAATCAGGTAGGCTGGATGGACATCAAACCTGCCCTCAGATCCAGAAAAAACCTTACCTCGCCGGTCATCGAACCAGGGATTTCCGGGTGAGAGAAAGGCACGTTACTCATAGACTATGGGGTCGGCTCTGGAATAATAATAATTTTTTTTTTTTTTGCTAGTTGTTTTACGTCGCACCGACACAGATAGGTCTTACGGCGACGATGGGACAGGAAAGGGCTAGGAGTGGGAAGGAAGCGGCCGTGGCCTTAATTAAGGTACAGCCCCAGCATTTGCCTGGTGTGTAAATGGGAAACCACGGAAAACCATTTTCAGGGCTGCCGACAGTGGGGTTCGAACCTACTATCTCCCGAATACTGGATACTGGCCGCACTTAAGCGACTGCAGCTATCGAGCTCGGTAATAATAATAATAATAATAATAATAATAATAATAATAATAATATGGCCTCTGCTAGCCTGGTGTGAAAATGGAAAATCCTAGAAAACCATCTACAGGGCTGCCAGCAGTGGTGTTCGAACGCACAATCTCCTGAATGCAAGCTCACAGCTACGTGGCCAAAAGTGAGTAGCCAGCTGTTTCTGTGAGCCTGATACTTTACCATTGATCAACAACAGACAGAGCTAAAAGAGAGACAAGTACTTTAAACAGGAACCCATTGTCCAAGAGCTGTACTTCATTATTAGCCAATTGTTAGTTTTGGTTACAAATTATACATTATCATAATTGGCTTGGATGGAGGGGGGGGGGGGGTGTCGGAGGCATGAATCTTTTACCATAGTTTCTCTTCATTCATCGCTGTGGTCGCTCAGAGACGTAATTAGTGGTCTGGGCCATTACAGTAACACATGCCGTATTTAATGGTCTATGATTTGGCAAACGACTACATCCATTCGTGCTGCAAAATTTGGTTGCATGTGAGACACTAACCATAGCTTATATGTTCGGTTAATCTGCCGTAGTGTCTGGGGATTGTGTTTTAATATCTGATACTGGAGTTACGTGACCACCAAGTTATTTCAGGCTTCTTTTATTTCTTAACATAATACATGTAACTTACATGTCATTGCACCCTTGCAAAATGATTACATCCTTCGGCGTTTTGCTCAGTATCGCCAGGAAATTATTGTGCTACTAGAGCAATGCAGACTTGTTATTGCTGAAGACTGGAACAGTTTCAACACGAGTTCCCCGTTCACTATCCATTATCAAGCTGTAGGCTACATCTTAAGACGAAGTGTTATATTGACTACTGTACCGGGAGGTACATCTCTTGGGTGGAACATCTGGAGATATGAAGTCGACAGGCAGATTATAATCAGTACTGCCAACAGTAGTGGAATTCCCCTACGTGTAAGTGAAATTTAATCTTGAGGAGAAGGCGCGGCAAAAGCAGACAAATAATAACTTATTCAAAATATGGTTGCACTAAGGAGTGTTTGTTTATCGCAGTGCATAGAGGACTGTGGGGGCGAGCGGGCCGAGTACAGTCACACAGGGGTATCCCATTACTGACAGGGCAAGGTGGATTTTTGAGTGCTACTCTAAACTGCATAAAAATTAAAAAACAAACATTACAATAAATATAATTTACGGAACGGTAGAGCGAAAGGACAAGGACTGACAGACGAGTTGATAAGTAATTGATTTAGCGCGCTACTGTACCTGACGACAGAGCACCGGAGGTAAACAAGCAGTAGTTCCGGGCATGGCCCGTAAATAATGTTATTGTCCGCCTCTGTGGTGTAGTGGTTAGCATGATTAGCTGCCACCCCGAGAGGCCCGGGTTCGATTCCCGGCTCTGCCACGAAATTTGAAAAGTGATACGAGGGTTGGAACGGGGTCTACTCAGTCTCGTGACTGAGTAGAGGTGGGTTCGATTCCCACCTCAGCCATCAGTGAAGTGGTTTTCCGTAGTTTTCCACTTCTCCTCCAGGCAATGCCGGGATGGTACCTAAATTCAGGACACGGCTTCTTCCTTCCCTCTTCCTTGTCTACTCCTTCCAAACTTCCCATCCCCTCTCAAGGCCCCTGTTCAGCATAGCAGGTGAGGCCACCTGGGCGAGTTACTGGTCATCCTCCCCAGTTGTATCCCACGACCCAATATCTCACGCTCCAGGACCCTGCCCCTGAGGCGGTAGATGTGTGATCCCTCGCTGAGTCCGTGGGAAAACCCATCCCTGGAGGGTAAACAGATTAAGAAGAGGAAGAAGAAGAAATAACGTTATTTCTTTTAATAATTATTTGAATGTTATTAGCTTTACGTCCCTCCGTTTTTCGGAGACGCCGGGGTGCCGGAATGTTGTCCCGAAGGAGTTCTTTTACGTGCATTTAAATGTACCAACACGAGGCTGACGTATTTGAGCATCTTCAAATACAATTGGACTGAGCTAGGATCGACCCTGCCAAGTTGGGGTTAGAAGGCCAGGGCCTCAACCGTCTGAGCTGCTCAGCCCGGCATTGTTACTTTCTACGTCCCACTAAATACTTTTACGGATTTTGGAGACGCCAGGTGCTAGATATTTTGTCCTATAGAAATCTTTAACGTGCCGGTAAAACTTAGCAACACCGGGCGAGTTGGCCGTGTGGTTAGGGGCGCGCGGCTGTGAGCTTGCATCCGAGAGATAGTGGGTTCGAATCCCACTGTCAGCAGTCCTGAAAATGGTTTTCCGTGGTTTCCCATTTTCACACCAGGCAAATGCTGGGGCTGTACCTTAATTAAGGCCACGGCCGTTTCCTTCCAACTCCTACGCCTTTCATATCCCATCGTTGCCATAAGACCTATCTGTGTCGCTGCGACGTAAAGCCACTAGCAAAAGAAAAAACTTAACAACACGAGACTGGCCCTTTTTAGCGCCTTCAAATACCACTAGACTGACCCGAAATCGAACCTTTCGACCTGAACTGAGAAGGCCAGCGCTCTACCATCTGAGCTATTCAGCTGGGCAAAAGCAGATAATTTTTGGTGTCGTGATTTGAATGTCTACAAAATGACAGTAATTTCTTGTATGATTTCTAAAATTAAGAAGTATGGTGACGTCAGTAGCACGGGCGGTAAGTCGTTATCACTTATCATTCTCTGCCTGAGATCGCAGGCTCGATTCTGGCTGAGGTCTGTGGCATGTGAGGGTGTTTTATGTGCGACGAATCCGTCTTCTTGGCTTCCAGAACGTTAAATAACTCCTGTGGAACAAAATTTGACATCGTAGGGTCTCTTAATCCCTTCAGACTCGCCGTATTTGTATTTGTTCGTAGAAATCATTTTAAAACCTCGAGGCGTACTTGCACAATTCTGCATATCATTTAGACTAAATTTTGGCACTGGCACAGCCATTCAGACTGTATAATACAGAACTGCAACACTGGAAAAAATGTAGCTGGCCATCACTCAGCCAGTTGAGGTAAGAATGCAAATTTGCTATGATATATAAAACCGTACAGTTTGGAATTAGACTACCTCTCGTGACTGCAGAGTACAACTTTGTGGTATTGCTGTGTACAATTAAAATTTGAAATACTGAATGATATAAACCAAAGCAAACCCCATGGCACTACAGCCCTTGAAGGGCCTTGGCCTACCAAGCGACCACTGCTCAGCCCGAAGGCCTGCAGATTACGAGGTGTCGTGTGGTCAGCACGACGAATCCTCTCGGCCGTTATTCTTGGGTTTCTAGACCGGGGCACTATCTCACCGCCAGATAGCTCCTCAATTCTAATCACGTAGGCTGAGTGGACCTCGAACCAGCCCTCAGATCCTGGTAAAAATCCCTGACCTGGCCGGGAATCGAACCCGGGGCCTCCGGGTAAGAGGCATGTACGCTACCCCTACACCACGGGGCCGGCATCGAATGATATAATGATACCAAAATTCAACCTAATAAAATTCTTTTTCTTCTGATTTCGCTTTTTCCAGCATCCTAGTGGTATCAAGGGTGTGAATGGTAACGCACATGTTGGCTTGTCCCTATCTTACGGCCGGATGCCCTTTCTGACGTCAACCCTATGTAGTAAGGTAAGGGTGTATTCTGCCCGAAGGCACGTCCGAACCTCCGCAGAGGTGTGCCTGAGCCGGAGTTTACGTACGGTAGGGAGGTCAGTTGCTTTACGCTCCTCCATTCCCTTACCCCCCACCAAGAGCGCGTAGCAACCCATCCAAATCTTGACCACGCCCAATGTTGCTTAACTTCGCAGATCTCACGGGATCCGGTGTTTCAACACGGCTACGGCAGTGGAGGGATATATATTTACTTCTGTGTTGGTTGATAATGTGGTGTGTCCTTTGTATAGTGAAGAAGGCTGCACTGGGACAAAAACAAAAGCGTGGTCTCCAGTCAGAGGAATTAACCAGACACAGTTAAAATCCCCGACACAGCCAGGAATCAAACCCAGGAACGTCTAGATCAAAGACGTTGACGCTAGCCGTTAAGCCAAAGAGCCGGACCAATAATAATAATTGTTTAACGTCTCACAATCACAGTTAGAAAAAGGAAAGGTCTAAGGGCGGGAAGGCGGTGTCCATGCTTCAATTAGGGTTCAGGCTCATTATTTCTCTGGTATGAAAATCGGAATTAACGGTTGACTTACCTTTAGGGCTTCCGACGATAAGTTCTAACCCACAATCTCTCGAATGCAAGTTTACAACCAGTACTGTGCAGCTGAAACCTAGTCCCTGAACGATGAATGATCACTATAGAGCAACAACGCAATTACTTCTGGATCTATGTCTATTGGTTAACCTCCAATACCTCATCACGCCACGGCAGCGAGTGGCTAATTTAGAGGCATTCATCATGAAGAAGGTCCACGCCTTTCTAGAGGAACACAAATCATAACTTTCGTACGGTCAATGATCGAAGAAATTAACTCGTGCTTGTTGCAATTTCGAGAAATACATTAGACTGTTGCAATCTCAGCACTGTAATACTCCCTCTAATCGCAGTCAATAACGATTGCTCATTCGTCGCGTGTAAACTATCCGCCATGGGAAATAACTTTACGAGTTAGTTAAATCCACCGACCAATTACAGGTGATGCAGTGTGCGGTACCCTGCTTGTCCTTCGTGCCTGCTAACTCGGCGTGGAGGGGCGAACAGTTTTACTCCATCCTTGAGAGCAGTAATGACATACCGCAACAGGTATTTTACTCAGGCATGTCACGTTCCCGTTTAGAACTGTGTTATTCACCTGACTGTAGTATATCAATGTTACGTAAAAGAATTAAGAAAGGAGATGGCACAGATACTCGAGAATTAGAACACAACTCAGTTTCTTTGCAATCATCCTCATCATAATCATGTTCATCATCATCAGAATTCGGAAGTTTATGACTTAAAGAAATACAAAAATGCAAGCATATATGCCCTAAAATCTAAACTTGATCTAAAAAAGTGAAATATGACTTAAGAAATTTATATCATTGCTAACATTAAATGTCTGAAGTGCTCAAATGTGATTAGCTATAATACGGCGGACACTTTTAATCATGAAAAGTCGCAGAGCGACAGTACGTTACGTCTTAATACATTCATTCGGTATCACGGTCTTGAAGCGCAGTTCTCAAGAACAGAAACCACGAACCTACTACGCTGGCGTAGCGGGGGGAGAGGTGATACTCCCACGTGGCGCGTCCCAGGTGGCGGATAGGGGGGTCCTAACCGGCTTGCCGGCGGATTTGAGGGAAATAAAATACTTCTCGCGGACCAAACACACTACCCCCTGCGGGTGGGGGACGCACATGAAGAATACACCCGCGGTATCCCCTGCCTGTCGTATGAGGCGACTACAAGGGGCGACCAAGGGATGATTGAATTACTGTAGAACCATGAAACTACTCTTGATTCGTACCATCATTCGGGGAACACCATGGGTACTTGCGAGTAGTATCACTAAATTGGTACGAAATAGGTTTGTGATTAGTTGCAGTAAAAAGCCTGGCCTGGTGGATTCCAGTACCCGTGCGTTGTACCCATGTGGGCAACACCGCGGGTCTGGGCGTAGCCTTTGAGTTGTACCACTATATGAGCGACACCGTGGGTCAGCGTTGCCTGTGATTGGTACCCACTATGTGAGGAACACCACGGGAATACCGGCGCCCGTGACTAGTACACCTAGGTGAGGAGCCTTACCGGTTTGCGTTGGCTCTGAGTGGCGCCATTGTGTGAGAAACACCATAGGTCTGCGTTCCCTGTACGAATTGCAATACTTGTGAGTAGTACCATCTTGTGTGGACCACCGTGAGTCTTCGCTACTTTTGATTAGTACTCCAACATGACAAATACCATGGTTGAACATTACTCGCGACATGTACCATTCTGTGGGACCTTAGACGTGAATTTAGCACCCCTTCAGACATCGAGCATCATTGTGCTTTATAAAAGGTCCCTTGGTCAGTAATACTCTAATTAACTACCTTCTTTTTGAGTCTGATCCACTAGTTTTTTTTTTTTTTTTTTTTTTTTTTTTTTGTAGGGTTCATGTCCATCCATTCATTCTTCATGACACTTTTTATTTTGTTTTAGTCAGTGGATGAATTTGAATTTTTTGTTATTTCATTTCGTACCATTAGGGGCCGATGACCTCGATGTTAGGCCCCTTTAAACAACAAGCATCATCATCAAGAACAGAAACAGAAAAAAAAGTGAAGTACAGTGGAACCTCGATATATCGAATCACCTCGGGAGCTAAATTTTATTTCGAGTTATCGAAATTTCGAGATATAGAGAAATACAGTTTTTGAGCATGTATAGCACATAATTGAATTATATGTATCTACGGACTTATACTGATATATTCTTCTTCTTCTTGCGTTCCGGCCTTCTAAGGACCACGTTACAATTTCAATTGTTCCTCCTTAGTTCTTTCCTTTTCTTCCAGTATTCTTTCATTGTTTCACTGTGTTTCTTTTTCCTGTCTTCAGTCCACTTTGTGCCTGTTTTCTTTTCCTTCCTCCCTTGGAATCCTTCCATTTGTAAGACTTTCTTCCTAAAAATCTTTCTTTCCAATAATTCTTCTTCTCGTATGTTGTTCCTTTCCAGGTCTTTCTTGACTTCTTGAATCCAGGTGGTAGTTGATTTCTTTTCCCAAAGGTACTTGAAGATTCGTTTAGTTAGTCTATTGTCATCCATTCTGTAAATGTGTCCAAGAAATAGCAATCTCCTTTTTCTTATTGTTTCTGATATGTTTTCTACGTTCTGGTAAATTTCATTGTTACTTCTTAATTTCCAAAACTTTGCAATTCTTGGAGGACCTAATATTTTCCTTATAATTCTTCTTTCTAATATTTCTAATTTATCAAGCTTGTAGTTCAGTGCTAGACATTCGCTGGCATAAAGGCATTCTGGTTTCACTACTGTGTTGTAGTGCTTTATTTTAAGTTTCCTTGATAAGCACTTTTTGTTGTAAGTATTCTTAGTTATACCGTATGCTCTTTCCATCTTTTGTATCCTCTCCTCTATAGCAGATTTTTCTAAACCATTTTCTTGAATTGTCTCACCCAAATATTTGAATTTCTTTACCTTTTCTATTCGGCCAATATCCGTTGCTAAAAACTTTGGGGCACTTTTTATATTCGTCAAAAATTTTGTTTTCTCGGCAGAGATTCTCAAGCCTGTCATGTTGGCTGTCTTTTCAAGGAGATTGACTTGCATTGCTGCATCTGTAAGGCTTTCTGAAAGTATGGCAAAGTCATCTGCAAATGCTAGGCAATTTATTGCAACACCTTTGCTCTTCTTCCCCAGCATGAGTGGCAATATTTTATATTCTTTCAGTTTTTCATTCCAAATTCTTACAATTTTCTCCATGACACAATTGAAAAGGAGTGGAGATAGACCATCGCCCTGCCTGACACCTGTATTTATTTTGAAAGGTCGAGATACTTCACCCATAAATTTTACTTTCGAGATAGTGTCTGTAAGTGTTTCACGAATTAGGTTTGCCAATTTAGTTTTAACTCCAAATTCACGGATTACTTTATCTAGGGTTTCCCTATCAACAGAGTCAAAGGCTTTTTTAAAGTCAATAAATGTTACAACTATGTCTTTGGAGTTTATTAATCTGTGTCGAATTATAGATTTCAGGTTGAAAATCTGTTCGGAGCAAGATCTTCCTTCTCTAAATCCACCTTGATATTCACCCAATTGACTGTCCAGTGTCGATTTTACTCTATTTAGTAGTATTGTTGAGAATATCTTGTAAGCAACTGGCAAGAGAGATATACCTCTGTAGTTGTTGACATCCTGCTTGTTACCCTTCTTGTGTAATGGGTGTATTAGAGCCACTTTCCAATCCTCTGGGATCTTTTCTGTTTCCCAAATTTCTTCAAAGATTATTTGTAGATCTTCTATAATTTTTGGTTCAGCCCATTTTAAAAGTTCAGCTGTTATGGAGTCTTCCCCACTAGCTTTGTTATTTTTAAGATTTTTTATTGCTTCCTTTATTTCTTCCGCTGTTGGAGGTGAATCAGCTTCTAGATTTTCCTGAATTTCTGAAAATTCTAATTTATGATTTGGCTCAGGGCAGTTCAGCAGGTGTTCGAAGTGTTTTGCCAGAATCTCACAATTCTCGGCATTGTTAAGGCCAATATTACCATTTGCATCTCTGAAGCAAATGCTCCGGGATTGATAACCTTTCAGGTTATTCTTAAAGGTCTGATAGAAATTTCGGGAGTTATTTTTTACAAAATTATTCTCAATTTCTACTAGCTGCGATTTTTCAAAAGATCTTTTAACCTGCCTTATTATTCTTGTTGTTTCCTTTCTTTGTTGTTTAAATAGCTCATAGTGTTCATTCTTTCCGGAACATTTCCATTTTTTCCACTTTTTCACTCTTTCCATAAGTGCTTCCTCACATACGTTATTCCACCATACTTTCTTTTTAGTTTTAACTGATCCAAATACTTTCTTCGCTGCTCTATTAATCTGTTTAGATAATTCTGGCCATTTGCCATGCTGAGTTATTTTAATTTCTTCCTGAAAGTTTTCTATAGTTGCTTGTGTAATGTTGAGCCTATCTATGTTGTATTTCATTAATTTTCTCGGCCTTCTTTGATTCCTGCGAGGTAGAAGCTTTAGCTTAATTTTAGAGAGGTAATGATCGGAGTCAAACTCCCCACTTCTTATTACTTTAACATTCATAATTTCCTTAATACTTTCTTGAGAAATAGCTACATGGTCCAACTGAAACTCACCTAACATCGGATTTGGGGACACCCATGTTTTAGCCTTTCTTGGAAGTTTCTTGAAGAAGGTCGACATTAATTTTAGGTGAAAGGATTTACAGAGATTAATTAGTCTAATGCCATTTTTGTTTGTTCTTTTGTGTGCCGGATATGCCCCTACTGTTTTGCTGAAAACTTTTTCTTTGCCTATCTGTGCATTAAAATCACCGAGTAGAATAATAACATTTGATTTTGGAATTTTTGACATTTCATCATCTAGAAGACTCCAGAATTCTTCAGTTTTACTTGGGTTCTTGCTATTATCTTCATTTATTGGTGCATGGCAGTTAACAAATGTATACTTTTTGTTCTTGCATTTAAGTGTGAGAAGAGATAACCTTTCTGAACTAGATTTAAATTCCATAACATTATCAACTATTGCTTTATGGACATAAAAGGCGGTACCTAGTAGTGGCATTCCTTTCATAATTTTGATTGCTGGTTTACCTTTAAAGATTCTATAGTTTTTGGTTTCTGTTACATTCTCATCCATAAACCGTGTCTCTTGAGCTGCTAAGATCTGGATTTCATGTCTATCTAAGAAAATTTCCAGTTCTTTCTGTTTGCCGGTTTTTAGCAAGGAATTTACATTAAGAGTGCCTGCAAAGAATTTCCTCTTAAATTTAAGTCTGAAAGGATTCCAAGGATGCTCCGACTCACCCTTATTGCAGATGTTGGGACTCCCCAGAACCCTAGGTCCCGATGCATTGCATAACGCAATGGTGGATTTCTCTTCCGAGCTACCACCTGGGGTAGTGCTTTCATTCAGCGGACTTTCCATTCTGCAATTGAAATTGTACATTGTACAAGGTAGGAAATTAATTCCAAGATAAGATCGGATTGTTAGTCCGAAATGATTTTTTATTCGTGCTTTACTCCACTAGGTTCTTCCGCTCTCTCCACCGTTGGGACATTAAATTCCTCATCCGCCTTCGAGACCGTTGACCAGGTTTATTATTTTTAACAGTATTTAAAAATGTACAAACAAACTCTAATTTACGGCATCACTTTAATTATAACCCTTAATACATTAAAAGCACACCCGGGAGACTGGAGTGGGACATTGATGATGATGATGATGATGATGATGATGATGATGATGATGATGATGATGATGATTACATTAACATTTTAGAAGACAGGTAGTGAAACAAGAAACATAGCTACCTCCATTAACACGTGTGGAAACAATCCCTTAGTCTCTTCTGTTTGTTACTGTTAACCTTGTCCTCCCTTCACGCTGAAACTTCTTGTTAATACCACGCAGCCGAGATTCGTAAATGGAGCTTGTCATCCGCGAACTCGAGGGTTGCTTCTGTATGTGACCGCTAATTGATTCACACCCGGGAAACAGCGAGGCTTCGCCGATTTTCCGATTATTAGAAGTTACAGTTTTTCGCTTCCCGTCGTATCAGCTCCCAGCATCACTGTAAACCTGCCTTTACTTGTAACTGTTCCTCAGAAATCACAACCGCCGTATTGCACAGTTAATGTTGCTCAAAATTCGAGTTATAGAGTAGTTTTTGCTTCAAGAGAGGAAATGTTCGCTTCGAGAAATCGAGAAATTCGTGTAACCGAATTTCGAGTAATAGGGAAATAAATACACGTGAAGAATAGGACAAAAGGCCGAGAAATTTAAGTTACTTCGAGATACTGAACATTCGAGTAATGGTGGTTCGAGATATCGAGGTTCGACTGTATTAGCAGCTTTTTTGGTATTTATTGGCTGACATCCGTACAGCATCTCTCTCTCGAAATCGTACCTTCTAAACCTGTTACCTTGCATCCGGGAGATAGTGGTTTCGGCAACCTTGAAGATGGTTTTCCATGGTTTTCCATTTTCACAACAGCCTCCGTGGCTCAGACGGCAGCGCGTCGGCCTCTCACCGCTAGATGCCGTGGTTCAAATCCCAGTCCATGTGAGATTTGTGCTAGACAAAGCGGAGGCGGGACAGGTTTTTATCCGGGTACTCCGGTTTTCCCTGCCATCTTTCATTCCAGCAACACTCTCCATTCTCATTTCATAGCATCTATCAGTCATTAATAAATCACTTTGGGAGTGGCGACCCCATCGTACTAATAGCCTATATATGCTTCATTCGTTACATCCCTGACCCGGTCAATGACTGGAAAACAGGTTGTAGGTTTTCATTTCCATTTTCACACTAGGCAAATGTTGGGTATGTCTCTTAATTAAGGCCACGGCCGTTTCCTTTCCACTCCTACCCCTTTCCTATCCCATCGTCGCCATAAGCCCTATCTGTGTCGGTACGACTTAAAGACAATGGTAAAAAAGACCTGCTACCTATCTGTTTCTGGAAATGAAGACAAATATATCTAGTACACTATATGGAAATCATGTGTTTGAAACTCGATGCAGATAACATGTAGGTTGTTAAAACCGATGCCTCAATTGAAACCAAGAAACAAAACCTCAAAGTACAACCAGATATGACCTTATATCGCTATAATGAGCAAAATATGACCAAAACAATAAACATGGCCGACATATGCAACATAAACATGGCCGACATATGCATTTATATGCAACATAAACATGGCCGACATATGCATTTATATGCAACATAAACATGGCCGACATATGCATTTATATGCAACATAAACATGGCCAACATATGCATTTATATGCAACATAAACATGGCCGACATATGTATTTACATGCAACATAAACATGCTTGAAACTGCGTCACTTACACGTATTTTTCAGATTTCGAGTAAAATGTGCTGTGGAAAGATGTGTCACTTTGTTGCTATTGATGCTTTCACAGCCCGTATTTATAGACATGATACTGTATAGGCTTTTGGGCTTGTGCCGCGTCAAGAAAATAAGGTGAAATTATTTACGTTTCGCAGTGAACTGTGCTCTGCGTCATCAGAACACGGCCTAAGTCCAAAAGCCTGTACAGTATCATGTCTATATGTATCACTTTTCCTAAACACCCGAGCCTTAATGGTCATCATCTTCCATTAGTTCCAAGGTAAATTCATTCCTTCGTGATTTTTAGGCTTCGCCTTATCACCGTAATCAGATCCTCTAGTACAAAGGATATGTTCGATAGGCATTTTTCCCTCCCAGGAGTCTTCCCCTCCAATTCAATTTGTTTTGTGGTAATCTTTACTTAATAAAATTAATGCTCCTCCTTGCTACCATAGTTTCTTAACTCTGTCATCTCACCAATCTCATCGACGATTTTCTGATTACATTTCATCTCAGTCTATCTCAAGTGCATTGTCCGTTTCTATGTCAGTATTTCCACTGGCTACAGCTGCTTAATATCCTATTTTAGTAAAATCCATGTTTCATATCCGGACAATTATATAGTCCATACAAAAAGGTTGCAATTTAATATCCTGGAGCACCGGGTGAGTTGGTCGTGCGGTTAGGACCGCGCAGCTGTGAGCTTGCATCCGGAAGATAGTGGGTTCGAACCCCACTGTCGGCAGCCCGGAAGATGGTTTTCCGTGGTTTCTCATTTTCATACCAGGTAAATGCTGGGCTGTGCCTTAAGGCTACGGCCGCTTCCTTTCCACTCCTAGGAGTTTCCTATTCCATTGCCGCCGTGAGACCTAACTGTGTCGGTGCAAGGTAAAGCAAACTTTAATATCCTGGAGCATGAAATGAGGTACAACGAGTATTTTATGAAAATTAGCCTTTCCTGCATTTGTGTATGGGGGTGAGGAGTAAGGAGGGAGCTGTCCCGGTTCCGGTAGTCCTGCCAACTGAATGAAAATGAAATCTGAATTGAATCGAGAATATGATCGATCGATATACACATTATATAACATTATATAACATTTCTCGATGCGAATCTTGTTCCTAGCATGAATTCTATAATTTGGCTTTGCTATGTAAACAACAACAGTACTAGTACGTAAAGTGTACGCCAGATGTCGCACAACGATGCTTAAGCGATTCATAGTTTGTGTTTCAAAGGTTGCCAATACGAATTTCGAAGATTGCCAAGGTCGACCAATTCAGCACTAGGATGTAAATGCACCAAGATAAAGTGTGCCGATAATAATGTCAGAAGGGAAGAAAACTTAAGAGGAATGAATGTCAGTCGGCAATATGAAACTGGAACAGCCGGATCATTTCACGTATTTAGGATGTGTATTCTCTCATGAAAGTAAAACCGAATCAAGAAGGAATAAATTTTAGCCTATGCAGTGAGCTCGCAGTTGCGATCAAAAGTACCGTATTCTGTAAGAAATAAGTCGGCTCTCGGCCGAAACTTACCTTTAAATCGGTCTGTTTTCAGACCAAATTTTCTGTATATGAGTAATAGCTTGCTGGAATCAGGATATCTTATTCGTAAGTTGGAAGGAATGGACGTGAAAGTAGCGAGAATGATTGCTGGTACGAAGGGGTTGGAAAAATGACAGGAGGGTGCTCGGAATGAGGAACAAGCTCGATGGATGACCCTTTAGGCATAAATCGGCTTCAGTGCTGGGGTCATACGAGACGAATGGAGAAGGGTGACTTGATGAGTTACGTAGGAGATTATGTTTTTTACAAGTTGTTTTACGTCGCACCCACACAGATAGGTATTACGGCGACGATGGGACAGGGAGGGGTTAGGAGAGAGAAGGAATCGGCCGTGGTCCAGCCCCAAGCATTTGCCTGGTGTGAAAATGGGAAACCACGGGATAAAATATTCAGGGCTGTCGAGAGTGGGGTTCGAAACCACTATCTCCCGAATACTGCATACTGGCCAAACTTAAGCACCTATCGAACTCGGTAGGGGAATAATAGACTCAGTCATGGAGCGTAAGAGAAGTAGAGGGAGACCAAGTCGACGATGGTTAAACTCGGTCTTGAATGATTTTATGGTAGGAGTGTGAAATTCAACGAGGCGACAGAACTAGTTGCAGACAGCTAATTCACAGACGTTCGCATACTGAACGTTGAGAGGCATAAGAGTGTCTAGTCAAGATAGATACTACAGATTTCAGCATTTTTTTTTTGTAGTTGCTTTACGTCGCACCGACACAGATAGGTCTTAAGGCGACGATCGGACAGGAAAGGCCTAGGAATGGGAAGGAAGTGGCCGTGGCCTTAAATTAAGGTACAGCCCCAGCAATTGCCCGGTGTGAAAATGGGAAACCACGGAAAACCATCTTCAGGGCTGCCGACAATGGTGTTCGAACCCACTATCTCCCGAATGCGAGCTCACAGTTGCGTGGTCCTAACCGCACGGCCAACTCGCCCGGTTCTTAAATTTTTAAAATGATTACTTGAAACTATTATTATTCCCCAGTTATTTGTAATATCGATGTCTATCTAGTCGAGGTGGTAAAGGCATCCCTGGCAGGAAGTCGAAAAATGTAGATACGTTTCTAGTAAAGTACTTGACTCTGGGTTTTATTCAGCCTCGAAAGTTGAGATGCTGTTTACATGAGTGGTAGCAGACATTGTCAAGAAAAGTAAATAGCAGTAGCCTATAGCAGAGGCTGTGTCACATTGACCAGCTGGTAAAACGAAATTCCATTATACTGTATGTGGCAGGCTGTCTCACTAGGAACCAGATTTCTTTGTGGACCAAGGCCGTTACTGAAGTGTACATGATACAAGCTTTATTATTATTATTATTATTATTATTATTATTATTATTATTATTATTATTATTATTATTAATTCATTACGCCCAACTAAGGAGCTCGTTTGAACTTGTTTAGAACAATGTTTCTTCTTTTATGTTAAAGAACACCTGTGGGACAAAATCCCGGCACCTCGGCGTTTCTGAAAACCGTTAAAGTATTAGTGGGACGTAAAATGAATAACATTATTATTATTGTTACGAAGTTTCCGTGGAGCACAAAGGTGTAAGATTCTGCGGGCGTGAATGGGTGGACAGAGAAAAGATCGAAGTATAATTTAAAATTCTAAAATTTGAAATTTTATTTCTTTCCTTTTTTTCCTGAATTCAAATTTAGCTTAACACCACCAAATAACAGTTGAACTGACAAAGGTGAGCTCATAAGACCTATCTGCGTCGGTGCGACGTAAAGCAACTAGCAAAAAAAAAAAAAAAAATGATGAGCTCGTCGGCTCTAAAAAAATCACAATAATTTACAGAGTGAACTTGAAGCTCCAAAGTTACAAATTTTCTAAAGAGCGCCACTGCCCCATCCAATTGATCCTCTAGGAGACTACTCTCCAAACTTATTACAATCAATCCTCTACAAGGCACAATCTAAATTTTACATTAGATCAAAAACAAACAGTTTTCGCAGTCTTACACGCTCGACAGCCTAAGTTATATTTAAATATTAATATTAAACTTTAACAGAGGCAATAAGTGCCCATTCTGCATGGCCTCAGTGAAAAAAGAAAAGATCACATATATATGCCAAAAGCCAAATTGATAAGAAGCGAAAACATGCACTCCTTTCAAATACACTTGACAGTTCTTAAAACCCCTTATGGCCCAAAGTTACAGAGGTTAAGCCTGTACTACACCTCATTCTGTATTCCCTTGTTTAGAATAAAGTCCTTAGACTTGTTTGAAAATTTACATTGAAAAGTTGATAGATTTACATTACGAAAGAATTTTAAATCCTTCCCTACAAGTCAGCTTTCTGAGACTATCACATGATTAAAAGATGTCTGCCATTACCTTGAGCTGGTGGGCCTTCCGATGACGGAAGAGGCTTGCCCCCTGGCTCCGCTACGAACACACTCTAAACCTCTTGACCGGAGCGATGGAAAAGACAACATAGCGAAGAGGAAGGAGAGGTTCCAGAACTCTCTGGACCGAAGCCCTGTTCACATCCTCAATTTTCTATTGGCTAATTAAATAAATATCCAAAATTTGTGATTGGTGGAAAATTTACATTAAGGAAGGGATAGCAGTGTTGGTACCCTTAGAACACAGAAAATAATCTATACACATTAAAGTTTAGACAACTGATAAATACCAAAATTCTCTTTAATTGTCCATCCTCTCACCACAGGGGGCACATAAGTCGACAATAGAGACACCTGAAGATAAAGTTCGAAACTCCTTCAGCTAGACAGTTCACTGTTCATATTACAGATGGCCTTCTAAAAGGTGCTCAATTTAAACGAACGGACTAGATGTTACAATTATTATTATTATTATTATTATTATTATTATTATTATTATTATTTTCTTCCCAGTATCTCTTCATTCATGCCTTTGCTGGCGAAATGTAGTCTTTACAGTGCACTACGTCTTCTGGTATGGGTTAGAATAAATTTGTTTCTTTCATTGACCTGTCTCAGTCTCATCCTTGGTTTTGACAATATGAAAGTGACTGAGGTATGAGTGATGCTAGTAATACCATTCATTATGCAGCCAGTCCCTGTTATGAATGGTGTGAAAATATCGCTCATAGGGTCGGTTGGTTCATGCATTTCAGTGAGCTTGGCAGACTGGTATGTAATAGCAACTTCTGGCTCGGTGAGGAAAGCAACGGGTAACTACCTCATTCCTCATTTCCCTAGTACGCCTCTTCACTGACGCCCAGGCTATTTATGACAGCTTTTGGTAGAGCCTTCGGGCTGAATACCTAACATACATCTCTTCATTCGTCCACTGTATTCCGTTCTGCGTAGGGTACTTCTGTCCGTCATGCATATTTTATTTTAGATTTCTTTCATTTTAAAAAATTTATTATACAAGTTGCTTTACATCGCACCGACACAGAATGGCTAGGAGTGGGAAGGAAGCGGCTCTGGCGTCGATTAAGGTACAGACCTAGCGTTTGCCTGGTGTGAAAATGGAAAACCGCGAAAACCATCGTCAGGCCCGTCGGCAGTGGGGTTTGAACCCCATATCACCTGAATGAAAGCCTAAAGCTGCATGACTCTAGCCACTTCACACGGCCACTTACTCGGTTTTTAGGTTTCTCTGTAAACTTATATTTGCTTACTAAGCTTCGTTTATTTCCACTAACCAATTGTTGCGGTTTTTTCAGGGATAATGTATTTTACCACCAGGTATGGAGATGAATATGGACTAAAGATGTGCCAATTAAGGCTAAAGAAGTAATGTGCAAGGGATTTTGCTTACATATAATGACGCATGCAACATAAACCTGGGCAGTGAGCCAGAGAGATGAGAGGAGAGTACAGGCAGCTGAAATGAAATTCCTGACGAGTTTACTACAGAAGACAAGGAGGGATACAGTTAGAAATGAAGACGAAAAGAAATGTGCGAAAACTATATGAAAATCTGAAACAGAACAGATTGAGATGGTTTGGACATGTCAAAAGAAGAAACTGCCAAGGCAAGCACTGGAAAGAGATGACAGGGAAGAGAGGACGAGGAAGAGCAAGATTACGATGGACTGACTCTGTGAAGAACAGCATAGGACAACAGAACCTGGACTGGAACACAGTTTTGGATGATTAATGGAGGAGAGACAGGACGAACTGGAGGGGAACCGTATTTGCCCTCACCCGGTCTCAGCTGGAAAAGGGGAAATGATGATGATGATGATGGTGGGTGCTAGATTTAGTAGTTTATTTGTCAGACTGTTGTTATCCATTCTGTGTCCGCAAAATAATAATCGCCTTTATTCTAATTGTACCTACAATTTTTTCTGTGAGTTGATAAATTTCCTGTGATTTCTTTTTTATCCAAATGCGAAGAAGGTTGAAGGAATAAGGAATGCACCCGAAAAGCTACATGTCGATGGAAGAGTGAGAAAGGGAAAGACATAAGGATCTTTGACGGGAGTGCAAAGAGAAGGGCATTAGTTTGCGAGACAGGAGGGCAGGTAGAGTGTGTAAACGTGGTCCACAGATCGCCGAATTTCAGTCACATCTTCCGTACTGAGAAATACAGCCTGATACAGCTGATCGTAGGAGACAAGACAGAAGGGAAGCGAGGACGTGGGCGCGAAACCTCCGGCAGCTATTCGACATCTACGGTGCGGGAAACACGAAATAGGTCGGCGGATACAGCGTGCGTCTCGGTCCTCAAGCGGACATGGCTGGTCCGTGGTCCGACAGCTCTGCACTCCGACCGAGGAGGGGTGGTCCTCTTTGCCTCTGTATTCGGGAGACGGAGAGCGGCTGTGCTGAGAATAGCTTTCCGTGGTTTTCCATTATCCTGCGCTAAGGCGAATGCCGGGACAGTTCCTAGTATCGGCCACGCCCGCCAACTCACTCACCGTCTCGGAGCATCTCCTGGCCTGAAGAACGACGTTACCTTCTCTGAGCATCTTCTGGCCTGAAGAACGACGTTACCTTCTCTGAGCATCTTCTGGCCTGAAAAACGGCGTTACCTGCTCGGAGCATCTCCTGGCCTGAAAAACGGCGTTACCTGCTCGCAACATCTCCTGGCCTGAAAAACGGTGTTACCTTCTCGGAGCATCTCCCGACCTGAAAAACGGCGTTACCTGCTCGGAGCATCTCCTGGCCTGAAAAACGGCGTTACCTTCTCGGAGCATCTCCTGGCCTGAAAAACGGCGTTACCTTCTCGGAGCATCTCCTGACCTGAAAAACGGCGTTACCTTCTCGGAGCATCTCCTGACCTGAAAAACGGCGTTACCTTCTCGGAGCATCTCCTGACCTGAAAAACGGCGTTACCTTCTCGGATGCCCACCGTCCCCTTCAGGGGAGAAATTAAACATTTAGCAGTAGTAGTAGTAGTAGTAGTAGTAGTAGTAGTAGTAGTAGTAGTAGTAGTACCGGGCGAGTTGGCCGTGCGGTTAGGGGAGCGCAGCTGTGAGCTGGCTGCCGACAGTGGGATTCGAACCCACTATCTCCCGGATGCAAGCTAACAGCCGCGTGCCTCTAACCGAAAAAATAGTAGTAGTAGTAGTAGTAGTAGTAGTAAACACAAAATAGAAAAATTAATAATATTGCATGATGATGATATCCAGCTTTACGTGAAGAGGTAAAGGAGAATAATAATAATTTATTTATTATCGTTCCGGCCATCTATGGACCACGTTTTACAGTCTTTACGTTATTTTTCACCAGTCCTGACTTCACATTCTGCCAGTACGTCTTCATCCTTGCACTGACTTCTTTCTTCTGTTCTTCTGTGTAGGTTCTCTTCTTCTTCTTCTTCTTCTTCTTCTTCTTCTTCTTCACAAGTTCTTCCCCAGTCTCCTGGAAACCCTTGAACTCCTTCACTTTTTGTCTAAATTTGTTTCTGTCCAGTACGTCCTCTTTTTCTACTCCTATCCTGGCCAGGTCGGTCCTTACTTCCCGAAACCATTTTGGTTCCGTCTTCCTTAGGCTGAAGAAGCTGAAAATCCTTTTTGTCAGTCGGTTGGTGTCCATTCTCTGTAGATGTCCATAAAATTGAAGCCTTCGCTTTTTCATCAATAATAATAATAATAATAATAATACTCCTTCACCGACAGGTTTACTGATGCCGTACGGAAAAGGCGCCTTAATTTCTATGGCCATATCTACAGAATGAACAGCGACAGACTAACTAAAAGATTATTCAAAGTAATCAACTCAAAGAAGGTCAAAATAAAATGGCTAGAAGAAACTAAGGCGGACCTCCAAGAAATAAATATTACAGACGACATCATGGAAAATCGTGGAGCTTTTAGAACCAAAGTAGCTAATCATAAATTTAGGGAGAAACCAAAAAAGACAACTGGTAGGAAGTGGTCGACAGAACGCAAGATGCAACACAGTGCATTCATGAAGAGATTTTGGGAGGATAAGAAGGCACAAACCATCAAACCAACTATCAAGTTCAAACGCGCTCTATGAATGGGCATAACGAAGGAAGAATAATAATAATAATAATAATAATAATAATAATAATTGTTCACTCAGTATAAGTCTTGCATTGTTCTCAGAAGGTAAAAAATAAATAATAATTGGTTTTACGTCCCACTAACTACAGTTTTATTATTTTCGGAGTCGCCGACGTGTCAGAATTTTGTCCCGCAAGAGTAAGTCTACCGACACCAGACTGACATTTTCAAAATAAAGGGCAAAAGGCAATGTCATTTTCGTACAGGCCGTGAAGGCCCTTGGAGGTGTGGGAGGTAAAGACGTCCGCTGCCCGTAACCTCGGCACTTAAAGTTAGCTCTACGCCCGGCCGCCTTTGCCCATTGGTGCTCACTTTTCGTGCAGGCTGAATGAATCTCCGAGTGCACCTCCGAAAGTGGGAATCTCTTTTCTTAAATTTTCCGACTTCCTGATGAGGAATCGAAACTACGTCCTTCCGGGTGAACAGAGCACGCCTTTTATCACCTCAGCCAGGCAGCCATTTAACGTATTTGAGTATCTTCAGATATCACCGCACAGAGCCAGGATCAAACCTGCCAAGTTGGGCTCAGAAGACCAGCGCTCTACCCCCTGAACTATTCAGCTACTCGTCGTGTTGAGGTTAGACTCTCCTCTCTTACAACATTACGTTATCGCCGTTACGCCGTCTATTTAATAATGTATTATTCATTCATGCATGTATTACACAAAGAACAAGAGAGCCATAAAACAAAATGTGACAATGTCTGATATTTTTATAGCTACGTAAAGGGAGCCCACGCGTAAGTCTCTAATACGGTTACAAGAATTTTATGAGTGCAGTACGGGACATGCCCTAACGCAACTCCCCCTCTGTCACGTTTATCCTCTGATGAGACCTCTCTTGTGCCACTTCTGTGATGTAGTGGTTAGTGTGATTAGCTGCCACCCCCGGAGGCCCGGGTTCGATTCCTGGCTCTGCACGATTCTTTTCGAAAAGTGGTACGAGGACTGTAACAGGGTCCACTCAGCCTCGGGAGGTCAACTGACTAGAGGAGGGTTCGATTCCTACCTCATATCCTCGGGATGATTTTCCGTGATTTCCCACTTCTTCTCCAGGCAAATGCCGGGATGATACCTAACTTGAGACTACGGTCACTTCCTTCCCTCTTCCTTGTCTATCCCTTCCAATCTTCCCATCCTCCCACAAGGCCCCTGTTCAGCATAGCAGATGAGTCCACCTGGGCGAGGTGCTGGTCGTCCTCCCCAATTTTCCTCCCCGACCAAATGTCTCACATGGTAGAGGTAGGATCCCTCGCTGAGTCTGATGGAAAAACCAACCCTGGACGGTAAACTGATTAAATAAATAAATAAATAAATAAATAAATAAATAAATAAATAAATAAATAAATAAATAAATAAATAAATATTACGTGTGAGGAGGATACACTACCATGCTCTCATTCCCCTTTAGTGCGTCTCCATGCTTAACGTGCTGGTTTTTGGTCCAAGAAGTCCTGGATTTGATTCCCGGTCGGATCGGGGATTTTAACTTTCATTCGTTAATTCTTCTGGCTTGGAGGCTGGATGTTTGTGTCTTCTTCAACAGTATAATTAATATTAGGAAGGTCCCCATCCTCACAGACAAGCAGTTCGCCTCTATGGCGTCATTTCGAAAGAGCTACACCAGAGGCCATTATTATTCCTCTTTTGAGTGACTATTCATAGTGTTTTACAGAAAGGAGAACAACTCAGTTTGATTTAAACACTTTAAACACTTTCTTCTCCGCGTCTGACTCCCGGTTGAGCGGTTCGCGTAGTGATTTTCGGATAAGAAAATTCCGTCCGGGGATTTTAGCCGTGTTTCCTTAAAAGACTCGGAGACTTGATATTTGTGTTTGTATCATCACACACATCTTCATTTATTTTACACACAGCACATTACACTACCAGCCATCTCAGACATGCAGGATTGATAATAGTTATTGGTTTGACATCTCGCTTACTACTTTTACGATTTTCGTAAATAGACATACCGAGGTCCGCCTCTGCGGTGTAGTGATTAGTGTGATTAGCTGCCACCCCCGGAGGCCCGGATTCTATTCCCGGCTCTGCCATAAAATTTGAAAAGTGGTACGAGGGCTGGAACGGGGTCCACTCAGCCTCGGGAGGTCAACTGAATAGAGGTGGGTTCGATTCCCACTTCAGCCATCCTGGAAGTGGTTTTCAATGGTTTACCACTTCTCCTTCAGGCAAATGCCGGGATGGTACGTAACTCAAGGCCACGGCCGCTTCCTTCCCTCTTCCTTGTCTATCCCTTCCAATCTTCCCATCTCCACAGCAGGTGAGGCCGCCTGGGCGAGGTACTGCTCATTCTCCCCAGTTGTATCCCCCTACCCAAAGTTCAGGACACTGCTCTTGTGGCGGTAGAGGTGGAATCCCTCGCTGAGTCCGAGGGAAAAAACAACCCTGAAGGGTAAACAGATTAAGAAGAAGAAGCAGCAGTTTTTCATGCCGAATCTGCCGTATACGAGGACCTTCAAATACCACTGGTCTTGGCAGCGACCGAACTCTCCAAATTGGGTTCAAACAGTCAAGGGATAATGATGTTATGGGTTCTGCCTCCCACCAACCAACCACTTTTACGACCGAGCTCGATATCTGCAGTCGCTTAAGTGCGGCCAGTTTCCGGCATTCGGGAGATATTGTGTTTTCCGTGGTTTCCCATTTTCATACCAGGCAATTGTTGGGGCTGTACATTATTAAGGCCACGGCCACTTGCTTCCCACTCCTAGCCCGCGATGTAAAACAAATTTTAAACAAAACACTTTTACGGTTTTCCGAGGTGGCAGAAATTCGTCCAACGGGAGTTAACTTACGTACCGGTAATTCTTCCAACAGTGGGTTGGAGTGGAACCTGTTAACTCGAGCCACCCAGCCCGCGACTGACTTTTACCAAATCCCATTGCATTACAGGCCTTGGAGGACCTTGGCCTATCAAGCGACCGCTGCTCAGCCCGAAGGCCTGCAGATTACGAGGTGTCATGTGGTCAGCACGACGAATCCTCTCGGCCGTTATTCTTGGCTTTCTAGACCGGGGCCGCTATCTCACCGTCAGATAGCTCCTCAATTCTAATCACGCAGGCTGAGTGGACCTCGAACCAGCCCTCAGGTCCAGGTAAAAATCCCTGACCTGGCCGGGAATCGAACCCGGGGTCTACACCAAGGGGCCGGCGCGACTGTCTTTTACTGCTCCATTGATACGGGATCTTGGCCATCCCTATGGAGCGAAAACGGGACATAACACGGTTTCAAATACGAGATATCTTGTACATTTTTTTTTTTTTTTTTTTTTGCGAGTTGATTTGCGACGCACCGACGCAGATAGGTCTTATGGCGACGATGGGACAGGGAAGGGCTAGGAGTGGGAAGGAAGCGGCCGTGACCTTAATTAAGGCACAGCCCCAGCATTTGCCTGGTGTGAAAATGGGAAACCACGGAAAACCATTTTCAGGGCTGCCGACAGTGGGGTTCGAACGTACTATCTCCCGAATACTGGGTACTGGCCGCACTTAAGCGACTGCAGCTATCGAGCTCGGTATATCACTAGCAGCCCTCTTCTCTAAAGTCACCAGCATGTTCTATTTTTACTTTTATCGCATTTTTCTCCTTCAGAGATGATATACCGTAAGCAGACTCACCAGAGTACGACAGTTTCGCTCTTGGTTAATTGTGTGTGGGTTCACAGTTATGAGAAGGAAGTGTAGTGGCATGAGAAAGAAAACGCTTTTACTAATGTCGCTGCACTCTTGCGTACTTTCTTGCTGCAACATCGTGGGTAGTTAGTCTCTAATTTGCTGACTTATTTTATGCTTGTGGGAAAAGATTAAGAAGAGTGGCTGGCGGATGCAGCAACAACATTGTAGTGGAATTATGTCGACAACTAGGACAATATCTCCATCCGTAGAGGAAAATCACTCGACTCGATCAAGACTTCATTTTAAAAAGTATTTTATTTCATGCTATGTTTAATCTAATATGCTGTTAGTATTTCCATCCAGACGGCCGACGTTCGATTCTGGTCGATTACAGTTTGGAATTTTTGCATGGTATCAGGAAGTACATCCGGCCTTAAAACCCTAATTAAAGTACGGTTCACCGAACGACTTGGCCGTGCGGTTAGGAGCTTGCATCCGGGAGATAGTGGGTTCGAACCCCACTGTCGGCAGCCCTGAAGATGGTTTTGCGTGGTTTCCCATTTTACACCAGGCAAATGCTGGGGCTGTACCATAATTAAGGCCACGGCCGCTTCCTTTCTATTCGTAGGCCTTTCCTATCCCAACGTCGCCATAAGACCTATCTGTGTCGGTGCGACGTAAAACAAATAGCAAAAAGAAAGTACGGTTCTACGAGGGAGTTGGCCTTGTGGTTAAGGTTTGCGCAGCTGTGAGCTTGCATTCAGAAGGTAGTGGGTTCGACTCGCACCGTCGGCAGCCCGTTTTCCGTGGTTTCCTATTTTCACATAAGGCAAAGGCTGTACCTTCATTAAGGCCACGGCCGCTACCTTCCCAATCCTTGTCCTTTTCCATCCTTCCGTTGCCGAAAACCTTCGATGAGTTAGTAGCAAAACGAAAAAGAAAAGTACGGTTCCAGCACGAATTATTCTGGGTAATTTCCGACAACGAAAAATGCCGCAAACTTTGAGCTAAGAAGACTTGCGAGAAAGTAGACGAACATACCGACTAAGTGCCGTGTTCGAAGCTGTAAATGAAGAAATGGTGTGGAATTACTAGACCAATAAACCTGAGTGCAGCTTTAAAGGTAGAAGAGATCATAATCTATACTAACGAGGAAAAATTTGTAGCCTATATTTGTTTGTAACGGATAGGCTCAAAAACTACTGAACCGATTTTAAAAATTACTTCACCTATAGAAAGCTACATTGTTAATGAGTAACATGGGCTGTAATTTATGTTCAAAACAATTCGAGGGGTGGAGGCACGGGGGGAGATGTAAAAATATTAGGCTAATATAGGCGAAATATCGAATTTGTCGTACAAGGACGAGACAAAGCTCAATTTAAGCCCCATGACGCAAAGAACAAAATTCGGTAAGCCCTACGGGCCCGAAAACCATGTTTTAAGGCCCTAAAACCAACCGTTATGGAGATATTGGCACCACACTACCCCTGCTCGAGGGATCGGATAAAGAAATGAAGTGCCGTAACCATGGCAACGTCAGCTCCAGGATTCTAGAGCAGTGAGATTATCTACAATATACCACAAAAACCTAACATGTTACAGACATGAAAATTGGTATTTGGAATCTCCTTTAAAAATGAAAGAATACAAAAAATTTGTTTTCACAAAATCCACTTAAGGAGTGAGGGCGGGAGGGGTGGGGTTGAAGTGAAAAAAGTGAGGACGAAGTTGAATTCTTTATATGAGGATACACACATCTCAGAAACTGAAGGTGTTACAGACGTTTAAATTGGCACATGGAATCTCTTTTAAAAATAAATGAACACATGTTTTTGGAAAATCCACTTAAGGAAGTGAAATAATAAAACGCGGGGGATTTTTAAATAATGAGTTTCTTCTTATTCTTCTACCGCTTTTCCCACACCTGTGGGGTCGCGGGTGCGAACTGTGTATCACATGTCGATTTGATCCTGTTTTACGGCTGGATGCCCTTCTTGACGCTAACCCCTTGTGTAGGGATGTAATTACTATTGCGCTTCCTGTTGTGGTTGGCAATGTGGTGTGTTGAGTGAATATGAAGAGGAGAGTGTTGGGACAACAAACACAAACAAACTGTCTCCGAGCGAGAAGAATTAATCACACGCGATTAAAATCCCCGACCCAGCCCGGAATCGAACCCGGAACCCTGTGAACCGAAGCCCTCAACGCTGACCATTCAGCCAAGGATTGGGGCATTTTTTAAATGAGTATATCTACAGTATATCTCATAAACTTAAAATGTTACAGACGTGAAAATTGGTATCTGTAATCCCCTTCAAAAATAAAGAAACACGCACTTTTTATTTTCGGAAAATCAACTTAAGCTGGAGATCGAAAATAAGTGAAGGAGTTGAATTTTCTTTATGAGGATACTTATATCTCAAAGACTAAGATGTTACAGACGTGAAAATCGGTATTTGGAATCTCCTTTAGAAATAAAGGAACCCTGTTTATTTCGACTTAAAAAGAGGACTGTTTCTCACATGTAGAGTCCCATGTCGCATGTTCCAGATTTAGCTCTGCCAGTAGCCTGGCAATCTTAGCCGCAAAAGGCAATGCTACAAACGTGGTTTACAAAGAGGTTCTGGGGAAAATGAAGTGCAATTTTTTGGTAAGTTTTTATACTTTCGGGATTTTCAGATAATATCTTAGTGCACTACCGAGGAGTAATTAATTTGTATCAAGTTACTAAATTCTCGTCAGCGAAGCCGTGGGTAACAGCTAGTATGAGGATAAAGTTGGAATTTAAGAGGACAAATTGCGGCAAATATTGATTTATAGGAAGACGAAGTAGGAAATGGAACAATTTATCATGCGAAATGTTCGATGGGTTTCCAGTATTTTTGAAGAAAAGACCAGGTAAATAACTGAAAGGGAATTTGCTATCTGGGCGGCATTCTTAAATACAGATCAATGACTATTGATTTGACTGTGTTTGTGCGTGCTAGTATCAACAACCACTTGATGTGGTTTTCATCGATGTATAGCGCATTTACTGAGAGAGGTTTGAGTGGATGGAACATTAATTTAAAACAAGCGGGAACTGAGCAGTGGTCATTTTACCAAAAAACGTCAAAGAAGAGGACTACGTATACCATCAGCGATGGACCCCAAGTATATGTTTTGAGAATAAAGAGCTTTACAAAATGAATTTATCGGTGGTGTATAACCCTCAGGAAGCGTTTTTATTACAGTTCTTAGTAAAAAATAAACCTTACTATAAGAAAAAAATATTATGGTATTATTCACGTAATCCTTAGGAAAGTAAACTGTTTATTCGCCTCAGTAATATTATTAAGATAACAATGTGATAAAACGTAATTCGTCGATATTGTGAAGGCGCGTGAATGGTTTAAATGTCACATTGCGAGGAAGAAGCGAGTTAACAGGGAGGCGACCGGGAAGTTCTTGGAAAAAACATCGCTCTGAACTGCGTATAGTTGTTGAAAAATTAAAAAAGTAAAAAAAAAAATGAGTGCATTGTACTAAATAAGTTCCTCGCAGGTATATTTTTCTTCTTCTTCTTGTTTACCCTCCAGGGTTGGTTTTTCCCTAGGAGTCAGCGAGGGATCCCACCTCTACCGACTCAACGGCAACCCCCCGTGGGTGGGAGCGGTAGAACAACACCCATGGTATCTCCTGCTGGTTGTAAGAGTCGACTAAAAGGGGCCCTAGGGGCTCTCAACTTGGGAGCATGGGTTGATGACCACGGGGCCCTTAGCTGAGTCCTGGCATTGCTTACACTTACTTGTGCCAGGCTCCTCACTTTCAACTATCCTATCCGACCTCCCTTGTTGTCTCGCCCCAGGGGCTCTGAACTTTGGAGCGTGGGTTGGCGACCACGGGGCCCTTAGCTGAGTCCTGGCATTGCTTCCACTTACTTGTGCCAGGCTCCTCCCTTTCATCTATCCTATCCGACTTCCCTTGGTCAACTCTTGTTCTTTTCCGACCCCGACGCTATTAGGTTTGCGAGGGCTAGGGAGTCTTTCATTTTCACGCCCTTCGTGGCCCTTGTCTTCCTTTGGCCGATATCTTCATTTTTCGAAGTGTCGGACCCCTTCCATTTTTTCTCGCTGGTTAGTGTTATATAGAGGATGCTTGCCCAGTTGTACTCCCTCTTAAAACAATAATCACCACCAATCCCTTGTTGTCTTCCGACCCCGATGCGAGGCCTAAAGAGTCTTTTCATTTTCCCACCCTTCGTGGCGTTTGTCTTTCATTGGCCGATGCCTTCATTTTTCGAAGTGTCGGGTCCCTTCCATGTTTTAATCTCTGATTAGCGTCCGGCTCCATGGCTAAATGGTTAGCGTGTTGGCCTTTGGTCACAGGGGTCCCGGGTTCGATTCCGGCAGGGTCCGGAATTTTAACCTTAAATGGTTAATTTCGCTGGCACTGGGGCTGGGTGTATGTGTTGTCTTCATCATCATTTCATCCTCATCACGGCGCGCAGGTCGCCTACGGGAGTCAAATCAAAAGATCTGCACCTGGCGAGCCGAACTTGTTCTCGGACACTCCCGGCACTAAAAGTCATTCGCCATTTCATTTCTCTGATTAGTTCTATATAGAGGATGGTTGCGTAGTTGTACTTCCTACACCACCACCACCCCCACCACCACCACCACCACCACCACCACCACCACCTCAACGGCAGTGTCCTGGAGCGTGAGACGTTGGGTCGAGATACAACTGGGGAGAGGACCAGTACCTCGTGGAAGCTGCCATGGCCTTAACTTAGGTACCATCCCGGCATCTGCCTGGAAGAGACGTGGGAAACGACGGAAAACCACTTCGAGGATGGCTGAGGTGGGAATCGAACCCCCTTCTACTGAGTTCACCTCCCGAGGCTTAGCATACCCCGTTGCAGTCCTCGTACCACTTTTCAAATTTCGAGCCAGAGCCGGGAATCGAACCCGGGCCTCCAGGGATGGCAACAGGGCGGTAAACAGATTAAAAATGTAAAAAAGGAAGACAGAAACAAAGAAGAAATATAAGATATGATATATCCCCCTTTTTAAGGCTTAAGGATGTAGGGATTTTTACCATTTGTTTTACGTCGCGCCGACACAGATAGATCTTATGGCGACGATGGGATAGGAAACGGCTAGTAGTGGAGAGCAAGTGGCCGTGGACCGATGACCTAAATGTTAGGCCCATTTAAACAACAAGCATCGAAGCGGCCTTAATTAATAATAATAATAATAATAATAATAATAATAATAATAATAATAATAATAATAATAATAATAATAATAATGCTATTTGCTTTACGTCCCACTAACTACTTTTACGGTCTTCGGAGACGTCGAGGTGCCGGAATTTAGTCTCGCACTAGTTCTTTTACGTGCCAGTAAATCTATCGACACGGGGCTGTCGTACTTGAGCACCTTCAAATACCACCGGACTGAGCCAGGATCGAACCTGCCAAGTTGGGGTTAGAAGGCCAGCGCCTTAACCGTCTGAGCCACGCAGCCCGGCCGGCCTTAATTAAGGTACAGCCCTAGCATTTGTCTGGTGTGAAAATGGTAAATCGCGGAAAACCATCTTCAGGGATGTCGACAGTGGGGTTCGAACCCACTATCTCCTCAAGGCAAGCTCACAGCTGCGCGACCCTAATTTCACGGCCAACTCGCTCGATGGCTGTAGGTTCCACCTTAAGCCCGTAAAAAGACGCAGCAACAACAACATCAATAACATTTGTTCAACCGCTGGCGCATGGCCTAACTCTGCCCATTCCGTAACTCCTTAACACAGAAATCCTTGGTCCGTGGCTGCCGACAGCCAATCAGCGAGTAACATACGAAACCCTGACAGAAGAGTTGGCTGAGAGTAAGGTGGAAGTGGGGATTTCTTCCTCCCGTGGCTCATTGTGATGCTAGCAGGAGCACGCCAGGTAGAAAGTACTAGCAGTATCAGAGTTCCTCGTGCGCGTGGCCCAGTCGCCGCGGTGTGGGATGGATTGTGTTCGAACATAGCGTGTGTCTTATTGTCACCATGGTGAGTCGTAACTATGAAGTGGAAAGTGGTTCGCCCACTGTCGCTGTATCGGATGGTGCCGCTCCGTCTTCAGCGGGACGTCTTGCTTTTTCGTCGAGTGGACAGTTGACACCGAGATCCAGTGCTCAGAGAATTGCTAGTGAAATTGTTCGTCACGGCAGGTTTCAGTACCTTGGAGACAGACCGCTAGAAGTGACAGACTCTCTTAAGGGTTATAGAGCGAACAGGGTGAGTAAAAATATACAATTACGATCATTATCATCTAGGGACCTAAATATACATTTTAATCTAATAATTAACTCTCGCACATGTTAATGTAAGCAATTTCATCCTACCGGGCGAGTTGGCCGTGCTGTTAAGGGCGCGCAGCTGTGAGCTCGCATCCGGGAGATAGTGGGTTCGAATCGCACTGTCGGCAGCCCTGAAGATGGTTTTTCCGTGGTTTCCCATTTTCACACCAGACAAATGCTGGGGCTGTACCTTAATTAAGGCCACGGCCGCTTCCTTCCGTTCCTAGGCCTTTCCTCTCCCATCGTCGTCATAAGACCTATCTGTGTCGGTGCGACTTAAAACAAATAGCAAAGTAGCAATTTCATACCCAGCTAGAAGCCCCGTGGTCACCATTAAACCTTGAACTGCTGCAGGTTTAACTGTCAAGTGCACAGTTATTTTAGCCTATAGAAAACGCATACGTCTTAATCCTAATATAGCCACAGTACACATCAAAAGAATGCCTTTCCTGGTGAATCCTGGTGTTCATGTCTTCTGGTATTTAGTCATTGTAGTAAGGATGTAAAGGAGAGGCGTATAAGTTTCTGGTAAGACCACAATTGGAGTATGGTTCCAGTATGGAAACCAGACCAGGACTGTTTGATATGAGAACTGCGAAAGATCCAAAGGATCTCTTCTAGCTGATTTCCGACAAAAGAGTAGCGTTACGAAAATTTTGCAAACTTTGGTCAGGGAAGACTTCGGAGTAAGGAGACGAGATGCTGGACTAAGAGGGATGTTTCGAACTGTCAGTGGAGAGATGGTGTGGAATGACAGTAGTAGAGCTTTTAGCATTCGGAAAGATCATGATATGAAGATAAAGTTGGAATTCAAGAGGACGAACTGGGGCAAATATTCATTTATAAGACGAGGAATAAATGAATGGATTAAATTGTGTAGGAACATGCAGGATACATTTCCGAGTTCTTTGAAAACGTTTAAGGAAAGGCTAGGCACACAATTATTTAATAATAATCATAATAATAATAATAATAATAATAATAATAATAATAATAATAATAATGTTATTGTGTTTTTGTCCCACTAACTACTTTTTACGGTTTTCGGAGACGCCGTGGTGCCGAAATTTTGTCCAGAAGTAGTTCTTTTACGTGACAGCAAGTCTACCGAAACAAGGCTGAGCACCTTCAATTACCACCGGACTGAGCCAGGATCAAACTTGCCAAGTTGGGGTCAGGAACTCAACCATCTGAGCCCCGCTGCCTGATAATATATTGGTATTAAATCAAAATACGGCGTCTTTCCAAAACTATTCTTTGCACAGATCAGTGTTTTAATGTCCAGCAACTATGGTACAGTACTTAATGGTGAGCCAGTGTATGGTAAATTGTACCTATCTAAGTATAATGGAAGAGATTTACTTTGCTCGCGGGACCTAATGTTTACAGTGCACCATATGTCCTGGTATAGACTAGGTCAATTTTTTTACTTTCATTGACCTGTTTGTCTCTCCTTATTAATCTAGAACGTTTGATGAATGATGTGAAAATGTTACTCATGGGGTCAGTTTGTGCGTGCATTTCGTTGGGCTTGGCAGATTGATATGCAATAACAACTTCTGGTTAGTTGTGGAAAGCAACGGGGAACTACCTCACTCCTCATTTCCCAAACAGGTCTCTTCCGTGACACCTACGTCATCTATGACAGCTGATGGTCGAGTTGTTTAGAATACAAACAGCTGATTATTATACATACATACATACATACATACATACATACATAGGCTACATACGCCAATAGAAAGCTGGCAAAGGTATAAGAAATATATAGTGATATGAAATTATGATAACATTATTGAATACAGTTATTAGAATTACAGAACGTAACTTTCTTTGTGCCCACAAAATAGAAATTTTCAGGATATAACTTATTTTCAAAACATGATTTTTGGAAGCTTTGAAGTATTGTTTAAATTATTCATGCAACGGTTGCCTGACTCCAAAGCTGAGTGGTCAGTGTCTACGCATTCGGTCCTCCGGGTTCCGGGTTCGATTCTTGACCAGATCAAGTGATTTTAATCTTAAAGTGTCAATTCCCTTGGCACAGAGACTGGGACTCGCAAATATTCTCCACCACGCAATTTCTTTCACATAGCAGACACCACCCACTCCAGACGAAGGTCTCCCTTACAAAGGCTGTAACTAGGCTACCAATAGCAACAACAAAAATTACATTATTATTATTATTATTATTATTATTATTATTATTATTATTATTATTATTATTATTATTTCCAATTAGATCTCCCAACAAAAATATGTATCTAACCTGGCACTTCTGCCACACCTTTCACTTGCCTGCATATCCACCGAATTATTGGATATTTCCAGAACTGCCGAGGCACCCTGTTCATCACCGCCGCTCTCACTGCTTTCGTCTGTTTCCACACAGTAGTCTCACTGTCATTGTCACATAAATACAGTACATGTTGCTTCTCGGACCTCAGAATGATGTATACACTCTATTTCTCTAGTCATATAACCACCTGACAGTCGTCATTTGGTTCTGAAAGGTTTTCAGATCGAAGGAGATATCACTCCGGAGCCAATACAATTTAAAATCGATGCCATTTGATGACCGACTGCGTACCTAAATTTGAATTTTGAGACAGTTTCTCTGAAAAACGGTCGAGACGAAATACTAAGTTTCCCAGGAAGACAGTTAGCTGTTCTAGAGCAAACACATAAATGAACATCTCTAACTGTCGCTCTGTTAACCTGATGGAAAGAAAGACACTTTGAAATCAGAATTTTCTGATGGAACGTAATGTCCTTGAGGGTCGCATTTCACGTATTCCATGTACCTAACTGCGCTAGTTACCAGTGAAGTGAAATACAAGATTTTGTGGTTAGCAGATAATACGAATCAAATGTACGGTTTTAGTAAAAAACACTAATCTAGTACCGTGCGGTATTGGCTGAAGAGTTGAGCTCTTAACATTCCCAATGAAGCGTGGCGATTCTTGTATTACGTTTGTCGGCGAGCCAAACTGCTTCTAGAACTCCGTGAAGAAAGTTGGTAAACAGTACCACGTGTTTCTCGCATCAGTGCGATTACTTGTCTCTCCTATAGATGGTACGTACTTTTATAGGAGGTGACTGTCAGAGTGTGAATGTTCTATTTCTTGGCGTTTACATTTTCCACTAGAACTTTATGATTCTCAAACCTGATGACCGATTTTATTATACAGCTTTTCTCTTTGCTGTTCTCAGGAACAATAAAAAAAACATGGCACTATAGCCCTTGAAGGGCCTTGGCCAACCAAGCGACCGCTGCTCAGCCCGAAGGCCTGCAGATTACGAGGTGTCGTGTGGTCCGCACGACGGATCCTCTCGGCCATTATTCTTGGCTTTCTAGACCAGGCCGCTATTTCACCGTCAGATAGCTCCTCAATTCTAATCACGTAGGCTGAGTGGACCTCGAACCAGCCCTCAGGTCCAGGTAAAAATCCCTGGCCTGGCCAGGAATCGAACCCGGGTCCTCCGGGTAAGAGGCAGGCACGCTACCCCTACGGCACGGGGCCGGCTCAAGAACAATCATCATAGCTTAATAATAATAATAATAATAACGTGCCTTCTACTACTACCAGTCCGTCAACCTCAGTTTTTCTGTTCTTAAGATAGTGGGTTCGATCTTGGCCGAGGATGAGTGGCATTCGGAGGTGCTTAAAGGGACAAGTCCGTGTTATTGCTTTCCGACAACCTAGCATCTATTGAAATAATGAACTTCAAACTAATGGCTTTGCATATCATTATTATTGATATAACAATATCAAGTTAATGGACAATGGAGAATAACATCAAATAAAATAGATTATAAGGAAATTGAATCGGTAGAGCACGATTATGAAAAACTGTATATCATTCTTTCGACATCTTATCAGAACTCCTGACACCAGAATTAGCAGAATAATTATTTAAAAACTGTGCATTAGCAAGACCAGTATTAAATGGGTTACGGAAATTAAGAATGATATTAAACCCCTACAGACCCAGTATCCATTACAATGGACATGACATATTTCCACTTATGACAGAAATGAAAAAGCTTCCGCGGTGTTTTTGACTGTTTTTCCATCTCAGTTGACATGTATACTCAATAATAATAATCGTATGGCCTCAGCTACCATGTGCAGACATTTCAATTTGACGCCATCTGGCTGTCTGCTCGTCAATTTCGACGTTCCGTTTTACTCTAGGCCCCCACTAGATGGCAGGCTGAGTAAACCGAAACTCTCTTGGGCGACTGTGCCTGAGATTTAATCAATTTTGTCGGGTAAACACCAAATGTGTCACCAGAGATCTTTTACATGCCGACATCGTACGACATGGAGTGTCGAATGGACTTTTCTCCGCCCTTCAAAAATCCGACTACCTCTGCCGGGTTTGAACCCGCTATCTTGGGATCCGGAGGCCGACACTCTACCGCTGATCCACAGAGGCAGCTATGTATCCTCAATACACATTCACTGCTGCAGCCAATGTTGGCAGTTGGAATTTAAGGTGGAAATTACAACCAAATAATGTTGAGTGCCTATAAAAAAAAAAAAATCAAGGTCTGAAAGGGTAAGAATTACAAATGACAATAGATGATCTTAAAAACAAAACAGACAAAAATAAGATACTGCAAGACACACACACCAGGCTATAGAGCAAGATCAATAAAAGGTCTAATGACTAGGTGTTTTTAGTTGAAAAAGGATGGCAATATCTCTCAGAATGAAGAAATATTGAGCCGATGGGAAATTTAAAAAATCCTTTGTATAATTGACTAAAGTGGTCCAATGTAGGCCATCAAATGTTAAATAAAATCGTATTATTATTATTATTATTATTATTATTATTATTATTATTATTATTATTATTATTATTATTATTTGTTGGTGCTATTGAAAATCGGCTGCCTAGAGATAGTGGTGAAGGCGTGCTATGTTCACTCGGAAGGACGTGGGTTCGATTCCCCTACAGGAAGTCGACAAATTTGGAAACGAGGTTTCGACTTCCGGAGGCATAGCCTACGTGGGCTAAAGATTCAGGCAACTTACACCAATTATGAGAACCGTTAACTCGTGGGGTCACAGGGGAATGGGCATAGGGGTATCAACTCTCTCCCAGTTAGTTCCGAAGTTGCGGATAGGGGAATTCTTTATCATCCACTCCTGTAAGGCCTTCATGATCTGTACCGAAATAACTTTGCTTGTGCTTTGTTTTGCATCGTACCAACAAATACAGGGTAGGAAAGGCCTTGATTATTTTACAGTCCCAGCATTTGTCTGATGTGAAAAGGAAAAAAAAACACAGGTTCGGGTCCACCATCTCCCGAATAAAAACTCACAGCGTAGTCAATTCGCTCGGTACTTTGCTTGGTATTACAGAAGAATGCTGGAGGTGATTGGGTAGATCGGACCACAAATGAAGGGATACTAAATCAAAGTGCTAAGAGAGAGGAACGAACTTTTTGATAAAATTTGTCCAGAAGAAAAGATGGACTGATATCGGGCTGCTTGGCTGAATGTCTGGGTAATGTCCCGTCCTGGCGTCGCTACACCACCAACCACTACAGCAGCATGTAATAGACCGAGCTCGATAGCTGCAGTCGCTTAAGTGCGGCCAGTATCCAGTATTCGGGAGATAGTGTGTTCGAACCCCACTGTCGGCAGCCCTGAAGATGGTTTTCCCTGGTTTCCCATTTTCACACCAGGCAAATGATGGGGCTATACCTTAATTGCGGCCACGGCCGCTTCCTTCCCACTCCTAGCCCTTACCTGTCCCATCGTCGCCATAAGACTATCTGTGTCGGTGCGACGTAAAGAAAAACAAAACACGTAATAGAGTTGTATCCGATAGGACATCCGGTCGTAAAACGTGATCAGAACCACATGTACTACATAGATCGCACCCACGATCCCCTTGGATGTTATAAAAGTCGAAGAGGAAGAAGAATAAGACAACAAGGATTAATGGAGCACATCTCAAGATCCTCAGGTAGCCAGACTGGGTAGCCTGGACGATAGAACGCTGGTCTTCTCAGATCTCTTGGCTGAGGAGGTATTTGAAGGTGTCTAGACACATCAGCCTCGTGCCGTTAGATTTACCAGTACGTAAAAGAACTCCTGAGGGATAAAACACTGGCAACTCGGCGTTGAAGTACTGTTAAAGTAGTTGGCGAGACGTGAAACCATGTTTGTAGACGTTTACTGCCATTATAGACCACAACAAGCAACATTTACACATTTTAGAAGCTTTCTTTGCAGCCCAGTATCGTATTCTCTCTCTGGCCGCACCTCTCCTTTCTGCTGTCCACCCGCTATTCTGCTGTTCGTCTTCACGAAACCCCTTGGAGTTATTGATCTGTTGTCGCTACTTGATTCTGTTAGCAATGTCTTCATGATTTAGAATTTTTTTTTTCAGATCATTCCCGACCTCCCTGAACCACTTATCGCATGTGTTAGGTATATTATCGAGTATGGTAAAAGAAATTCTTAGTCAACCGCTTGTCTTCCATTCCAAATAGGTGGCCATAGAATTTCAGTCGTCGCTTCTTGATGGATTCCATCCGTCGTTCGGTTTTCTGATAAAGTTCCTCTCGTCCCCGCAACCTGTATTGTACAGCGATGATCTTTGGGCCCATTATCTTTCGAAGGATATTCCTCCCAAACTTCTCAGCTTCTCTCAGACCAGCCTTTCCAGCAATTCGGAGGCATTCACTTTGATAGACTTTTTTTTTTTTTACAACTTGCTTTACGTCGCACCGACATCATTCGGATTTAATCACCGTGTTTTAATGTCTGAGTTTAGCTTGCATTGAAATTGCCTTTTCCTTGTACAGGGGGTCTGTTCTGCGAAACGCTGCGACCATCCTATCTCGCCTACTGTTGTTAGCTTCTCTTTCATTAGATCCCATCTGGCCTTCAAGGCACACAAACGTCCACCAACTACATACACTCACTAAAATTCCCTACCTTCTTGACTACGTCTCCACAAATCTCCAAAACTACTACTCAAAAGTCCAAACACACACCATCCCACTCATTAATTCCTTGGGTCGGTACGACATTGACGCCACGGCAACTAACAAACGTAGGCCCAAACACATTCTTTTTATAAAAGAACAGCTCCAAAACCCCCTTTAACGACATACTACACTAATGAACATCTACTATGTTTTTCCTCTGCTCCCACAAATTAGGCCCGGAAGCAATTTGCTCACTTAAAACAACCTAAATTATCTAAATTCCAAATTTAATATTCGATCAGATTACACTAATTAAATCAAATACTAAATTCAACAAACATACTATGGAACTTTACCCTACATAAAACGATTTAGGCAATTTTGGCTAACCTAATCGCTAATGCTGTGTCACCATTCTCAACGGTATACCCGAATGTACGCACGATACCTCTTCATTTCAAACACGAACCACCCATAGCGCGGACGGTAATGCAGTCGACTATGGAAATTCGCCCACTTCTAACTTCGCTAGAGGAGCGCTTAGACACACCGTGAACGAACATGAACCCCCTCCCCCCAGCTAGTTCCCTCCTCCGGGAAACGCTGGAATGGGGGGTAAACAATGCAACAGAGAGTCGAGATCCCATCTGCACAATCTCACCGAGATATTTTAAAGCTGTTAACTCTTTCTATCTTACCATACCTTGTCTTTAGTTGTTGGGGAGCTGTGGAGATATTGGTCAAGTAATTGGGGGTTTTTTTTTCAAAGGAGATCCTAAGTCCACCCTTTTCAGATTATTATTATCATTATTATTATTATTATTATTATTATTATTATTATTATTTAATAATTGCAATAATACACTAGACTTGGGAGCAATATTTTCGTAGAGTAGAAAAAATTACCATAGGAAAGAATGATACTGAGAGCTGTATCAAAAGAGTCTGTGGACAGATAACCCAAACAGCAGTACCCTAATTCCACCTTTAGTATTCAGTTCTACTTCCTCGTAAAACAATATTCACCGAGCTCGATAGCTGCAGTCGCTTAAGTGCGGCCAGTATCCAGTATTCGGGAGATAGTAGGTTCGAACCCCACTGTCGGCAGCCCTGAAGATGGTGGTTTCCCATTTTCACACCAGGCAAATGCTGGGGCTGTACCTTAATTAAGGCCACGCCCGCTTCCTTCCCAGTCCTAGCCCTCTCCTATCCCATCGTCGCCGTAAGACCTATCTGTGTCGGTGTGACGTAAAGTCAATAGCAATATATATATATATATATATATATATATATATATATATATAATCACCACCACCATCTTTAATATTGCTGTAGTTAAGTATAAAACAAAGGTTATATCTCCAAACTTTACCATAAGTTAAAGACGTTATGTATGAAAAGCAGTCGGCTGACATTCGAATGCAACTTCTTCCGGATCAATGCGTACTTGATATACTGACCTAAGCTACCTCCATCGGTTAAGGTTTAGGAGGAGAAATGATTATGTCAGTAACGTGAAACTTTCCCTGGAAAAATGTATACGAATTGTATTTATATGGCCTACCCTCAACTGTAGAGAGCGAAAGTGCAATACCTCCACGATATCTGTTCGTGCCAAACGTCTGCCTTCACACGGAAGCTATTTGAGATGGATTCCTTTGATAGAAAGAAATATTTGGAAGGCAAATTCTGTTGGCAAGTATTCTGATACTCTCACTTTCTCTGGCCTTTCTACTGATGGTCAAGACAGTGCCGTTCAAGGTAGCCTTTTGTGTTGCTGTCCTACCACCTCGCGGTGGAATTAGATTGTCATCTGCATCGTTTGAATGGGAAGTTCCGGGATTGAATTCCTCCTTTAGCCTATAATGTGAAGCGGTAGGAGAGGGGGGGGGGGTCGTATAGTTTTTATTGCCAAACATCGTTTTTAAATCCCCCACTCCCAGGCCCCCTGAATCGGTGGTTGAGTGTGGGCCTTCAGATCCCAAGATCCTAGGTGGTTCTAAACCGACATCGGTTTTCGGGTTTTTGAAGTGCCTTTTAAGTTAGAGATTCGGCATTTATCAGACGAAATTAATTGAAAACTCGACAATGAGTTACCTGAATCACACCAAAACCCATGGCGCAACAGCCCTGAAGGACCTTGGCCTGCCAAGCGACCGCTGCTCAGCCAGAAGGCGTACACTTGGCTTTATAGACCGGGGCCGCTATCTCACCGTCAGATAGCTCCTCAATTGCAATCACGTAGGCTGAGTGGACCTCGAACCAGCCCTCAGATGCAGAGAAGAATACCTGACCTGGCCGGGAATTGAACCCGGGGCCTCCAGATAAGAGGAGGCAAGCTACCCCCTACACCGCAGGGCCGGCGAGTTACCTAAAAGAGCTTCAGTTTCTCCGCCATGGGTAGAGTAAAATAGAACTGCATGTCGTAAGAGTGGAATAAAAAGGCCCCAAGGTCTCTTAACTTGGCGACGACGAGGCCCATAGCTGAGTCCTGGCATTGCTTCTTACATGTGTCATCTTTTCTATCCCACCTTCTTTGGTCAACACTTGTTCTTTTCCGACCCCGACGGTGTTACATTCTCGAGGTCCAGGGAGTCTTTCATTGTCACGTCCTTCATGGCCCTTATCTTTCTTTTTACGCACCTTCATTTTTCGAGTTGTTGGACTTCTTCCATTTTACTTCTGATTAGTGTTAAGAGAGGGGTGGCCCGGTTGTATTTTCTCTTAAAATATTGATTACCAACACCACTGCCAGTGAAACAGAACGTCGAAATTGACACAGAGACAGCTTAAATGTCGCCAAATCAAAATGCTTTCATGCGGTAGGTGAGGAATATATACGGTATTATTTATTTATTTATTTATTTATTTTATTTATTTATTTATTTATTTATTTATTTATTTATTTATTTATTTATTTATTTATTTATTTATTTATTTATTTATTGTTCTCGGAAATATGTCCGTGTGAACTATAAATAAATTTAATTATCTCACGTGAAGAATTGATTAAACTGAAAATAAATCTTATCATTCTGTGTATTTTGACGTGTTGCTTTGGTATTGCAACGGGACTGTACCGGTGGTATTTCAAAGTGACTGACATATTTATCTTCTATGTGAATGCGCAGATGTGAAATTTAGAAAAAGCAGCATATTTTAAATGAGCAGCGTTCTCCGAGGACCAGTGCCTCATCTGGTTTGTTGGTGTTTAAGGCGTATTTAGAGGCCGTGTAGTGAGTTTTAAGGAAGTGAGATTATCATGGATTTGGTCTTGGTATTAGCAAATATTTAATGGCAATGTTCAGATGGTCTTTAATTTCACTAAGTTTTAACTTAGGGTTAATAAAATCACCTGCTTCATCCTGGTCATATTCATCCGTTTCTGACTTTTCTGCAGCTATCACACCTTCAACGACCTCCTCATCTCTATACTGTAATTGCATTTATGTATTATTATTATTATTATTATTATTATTATTCAACGGCTGTCCGCATTAAGCGAAGTCCGGACTAATGGGGGCCGGATTAATGAGGTTCTACTTTACTGTCATCTGTTCGAATCTTGGCTTCCCTCTACTGTGATAACGCAACCCCACCACCACTCCGAAAATACAAATACCTCTAAATGCATAGAGATATAGCGCACATCAGTCTCTCGATTACAGAGTTGGATAGCTGCAGTCGGTTCCGTGTGGCCAGTATCCAGTATTCGGGAGATAGTGGTTTCGAACCCTACTGTCGGCAGCCCTGAGGATGGTTTTCCGTGGTTTCCTATTTTCACACCAGGCAAATGTACCTTAATTAAGGCCATGGCCGCTTCCTTCGCATTCCTAGCCCTTTCCTGTCCCATCGTCGCCATAAGACATATCTGTTGATTGATGACCCAAATAAGAACTTCAGTATACGTCGATAGATCACGAATTTATTAATAATAATACTATTAATAATAATTTTTACGTTCCACTAACTAATTTTACGGTTTTTTGAGAAGCCCAGGTGCCAGAATCTTGCCCCACAGGAGTTCCTTTACATGCCTGTAAGTCTAGTGGCACGTGGCTGACGTATTTGAGCACCTTCAAATACCACCGGACTAAGCCGGGATAGAACCTGCCAAGCTGGGATCAGAAGGCCAGCGCTCTACCGCCGGAGCTATTCAGCAAACATGCCTTTATGCCGTCCTATGAATGAATGAATGAATGAATGAATAAATAAATAAATAAATAAATAAATAAATAAATAAATGTCCGGCTCTGCGGTGTAGTGTGATTAGCTGTCACTTCCGGAAGCGCGGGTTCGATTCCTGGCTCTGCCACGAAATTTGAAAAGTGTTACGAGGACTGAGTAGAGGGGGTTTCGATTCCCACCTCAGCCATCCTCGAAGTGGTTTTCCCCCTTCTCCTCCAGTTAAATGCTGGGGTGGTACCTATCTTAAGGCCACGGCTGCTTCCTTCCCTCTTCACTGTCTTCTCCTTCCGATCTTCCCACCTCCCACAAGGCTCCTGTTCAGCATTGCTGGTGAGGACGTCTGGGCGAGGTACTGGTCGTCCTCGCCAGTTGTATCCCCCTACCCAAAGTCTCACGCTCTAGCACACTGCCCTTGAGGTGGTATAGGTGGGATCCCTTGCTGAGTCAGAGGGAAAAGTCAACCCTGGAGGGTAAATGAATTAAGAAAGTAAGTAAGAAAGAACGAAAGAAAGAAAGAATGTATAAATAAATAAATAAATAAATAAATAAATAAATAAATAAATAGGAGAAAAGTAAACTGTCTTGATTCAAGAAGTCAAGAAAGATTTGGAACAAAATAATATAGGAGAAGAAGAAATAAAAGAGAGGTATTTTTAGAAATAAAGTGGTAAATATGAGAGGATTCCAAGGCAAAAGGGAAGAGAAAACCGGTAGGCTACAAAGTGATCTGAAAGAGAAAGAGGAAACACAGTGAAAGGATTAAGGAGTATAGGAAAGAAAGAAAGAAAGAAAGAAAGAAAGAAAGAAAGAAAGAAAGAAAGAAAGAAAGAAAGAGGAAGCATCCAATGTTGAGGAATTGAAATTGGCAGGTCCTAATGGGAGGAGAGAAATAAATAAATATTTTAAATAATTAATTAATAAGACAATAATACCGAGTGTAAATCTACAAAATAGCCTCTATAGACTGCCATGACGTCACATGATAGTTTCACAGAGAAAATAACGAATAACTAATACGCCAATACGTTTGAAGTAAATGGCGTAACAGCAACAGGAACAACATATTTGGTGTGTTTTGTTCAGTAAACACAGCCTTAAGCAGGCATTCCTTTCATCCACTGTTGGAAGTTGATTTTGTAACAGACGATTAATTTCCCGTTTCCTTTTCACGTACTAAAATAAAATCTCCAAGAGTATGTAAGATTCATAAATATGGAAATGAGGTAATAAGGAAGAAAGACTTCCGTGTGTCGAGCAGTGGAGCACAGCTCGTGGGGTACTTTTGCGACGTGTTCAGTAAATAAATGAAGTGGCCTCGTTCCGTTCTATTCGGTGAAAGTTATGGATTATATTATCTATGCACTCGATTAATTTCTCCCTTTGGAGCCGTATTAAAGAAATCCTAAACACACATGCGTCTTGTTGTAGCTCGGCCGAGCGGCAAGACAAGAATCTCGATCAGCGATACGAGATGTCACGTATCGCTAATTATTGTTATGATCTGGAAGGTTGGTATTAGATAGCCATCAGGAGCTTTGAACGTAGTCTTTATAGGAACGAATAATGGCATCTTTTTGTTGCCTTACAATGAAATAAAGATGTAGTATTCCTCTGGAGCTAGAGGCGGATTAAGTTGAAGGAAAGTGGCAAGAACACGCCACCACATCATAACCTGCGCCAGACAGATTAATATGTGCGGCAAAGAAATGTGCAGACTATAGTAGAACTCTTCTGACTGCTTCGAAAATCTCGCCACCCCAGACACATTAATATGTGCGGCAAAGAAATGTGCAGACTATAGTAAAACTCTTCTGACTGCTTCAAAAATCTCGCCACCCCAGACACATTAATATGTGCGGCAAAGAAATGTGCAGACTAAAGTAGAACTCTTCTGACTGCTTTGAAAATCTCGCCACCCCAGACAGATTAATGTGCGTGGCAAAGAAATGTGCAGACTATAGTAGAACTCTTCTGACTGCTTCGAAAATCTCGCCACCCCAGACACATTAATATGTGCGGCAAAGAAATGTGCAGACTATAGTAGAACTCTACTGACTGCTTCGAAAATCTCGCCACCCCAGACAGATTAATATGTGCGGCAAAGAAATGTGCAGACTATAGTAGAACTCTTCTGACTGCTTCGAAAATCTCGCCACCCCAGACACATTAATATGCGTGGCAAAGAAATGTGCAGACTATAGTAGAACTCTTCTGACTGCTTCGAAAATCTCGCCATATTTCCCTATGACTAGAGCCCTACACGGATTTCCGCGAAGTTAGTGTCCTGGCGGATGAAAACTTTATGGCAGTGCGGATAATTTTGCTGTTAATTTCTAAATATTGAAGTTTTTTGATTTGTCCACAGGTGTAGAGGACTGTCGGGAGGTATCGGACAGTTTAACTTTCTTGTCTTCATTATTTTATGGAATGGGAAAAAAAGCCATGTAATGCACTTTATAAGTATCTACATTCTTATATTAACTTACTCACTAGAATATATTTAATCACAATTAAAAACACAGGCAATATTAACAAATTATGAGGTCATTACACTCTCGTATGTTTGAAAAATGAAAGGTGGTATCGAACAGTCTTTTTTCTTTTTAACAAGAACAGATTTTTCACATTGAAGATACAAACAAATGAACGTTTAGCCATTCTGCAAATATCACACTCATTAGCGTTGAAAATTCTTGATGGACTAAACAAATATTTTGTTATAAGGTCATTTAATGTATCAAAACATTTGTCCACTTGCTCCTTGTTGAAGCCTACTGCTCACTGCAAAGCTGGTAGACTGAGCCGTCCTCAAACGGAATAAAGATCCTTTCCTGCCATCATTTTAGTTTTATTAAACCTATGTTCAACACTCAATTCCTCAGCAAACTGGTATACAAATTTTAAACATTCTGTCTTATTGAGTGTCATGAACTGGCTGTCCAGGGTCTTGATATGCATGCACTGGTAATTATCTTCTTCACTTTTTTTGCTTTACGTCACACCGACACATATGTCTTATGGCGACGATGGGATAGGAAAGACCTAGGAATTGGAAGGAAGCGGTCGTGGCCTTAATTAAGGTACAGCCCCGGCATTTGCCTGGTGTGAAAAATGGGAAACCACGGAAAACCTTCTTCAGGGCTGCTGACAGTGGGGCTCGAACCCACTATCTCCCGATTACTGGATACCGGCCGCACTTAAGTGACTGCAGCTATCGAGCTCGGTCTTCTTCATATGAAAATGTTCTCTTGATAAGTCACACTGTACACCGCACACACTTATGTTGGAATCACTTTACCAGCTCCAAGAGCTTTAATTCTATCACCTGACGTGGTTTTTGGAATAGAATAACGTTCGCTGGCCTCTCTAATACTCATTTTATTGTCCCCGACACTATTCACGGCTAATATCATATTGCCTTCTTACCATTGTCCTCGTATCTTCCACATGTTTACCTAAAACGAAGGATAATACTATCAGTAACCCGGATGGAACTGCAGCGTATGATGTCCGATACAACACGCCAGTTTCGTGTCCGATACCGTCCGAATGACTCCCGTAAGAAACAACAGGAACTGAACGAGAAAGTTCGAAAAGAAACTGATTCTAAACCCACGATATATTAGAGTAAAGAATACTGTTTCTGCTAATGTACTCAAAATTCAATACAACTTATTGTTCCTGCTACATCTTGTTAAAAATAAATCCGTGCTGGCCTAAAATCACACAAAGGGCAAAAATACACCACCACTCATAAACGACCCTGCCTCTCGGCTGAAGAGGATGTACACACCCTTCAAACATGCAGGTGGACCTGTGAGTAACTAAACAGGTTCTGCCACATGCTGTTAACAAAGGCATCTGTGATTGTCCAACAATAGCCGCCGTCCGATACCTCCCGATCCTCCCCTATTCTTATTTTTCTTTGTGATAAGGCGACCCTTGACATTGCTATGGGAGAATGGTGATATATACAGAGTCTTTAATTCATATAACCGTATAATAAATCTGAAAGCCTAATCGACTCCTGCAAGTAATTAGTGGAAGAAAGGAACAAAAACAATATGTCGGTAGTTGTCGCAAGAGGAAACCCTCGTAAATCTGTGATTGTAGACGGTCTGATGACACGTATCAGACCTGTGGTATTATAGTATAACAGATCTATCCGTTTGAATACCTTTGGTGTAATATAGTTAAATAGTTGCATTATCCGTGGGTCACGTAGCTTTCAGATTGCATTCGGAAGTTTGTGGACTCGAACTTCAATGTCGGCAGCCCTAATGGTTTTACGTGGATTCCCAATTTCACACCAGGCCAAGGACGCTTCCTTCATACGCCCAGCCCTTTCCTATCCCATCGCCGCTTTAAGACATATTTGTGTCGCTGCGACGTAAAGCAAATTGTAACTTATAAAAATCTTTACACAATAATTTAATTTGACACAAACAACTCATCGAAGGTTTACGGCGACGTAAAGGTTAAACCAATTAAAACTATTTTAGAACAAGTAAAAGAAAAAAAGCCGGGCCAGTTGGCCGTGCGGTTAGGGCCGCGCAGCTGTGAGCTTGCATCCGGAAGATAGTGGGTTCGAGCCCCACTGTCGGCAGCCCTGAAAATGGGTTTCCGTGGTTTCCCATTTTCCATTTTCACACCATACCTTCAGTAAAGCTACGGCTGCTTCCTTACCACTCCTAGCCCTTTCCTATCCCCTCGTCGCCGTAAGAACTATCTGTGTCGGTGCGACGTTAAGACAATTGTAGAAAAAACAGCAGATTTGAAACAACACAATTAAAAATGTGTCCGATCGATTAGGATTACAAGAAGCGGTAGTACATGCAACGTAAATTTAGAGTTCGTGTTCCTGCCATTGTGGTGTGGGTGTCACAATACTATTGTATAAACAAATTTAATGGTCAGTGGGTGACGAAAACTAGCCAACACTTGTCATCTAAGAAGCACGGGTGCACATGAGACATTTATGTATTTAAAAGTTGTAAAAGCGGGCAGGAATACAAATACAAGACTTTATAATTAGTCCATACCTACATAACGTTATTTATGCTACAGCTTGCACTAAGATTGGTTTAGTTCATTTGTTTACGTATCCAAAAACCATAAAAATTATTCTAACGCTTCTGCCCATTTTGGCGCCCTCCTTAACTCTTCACCCGGGGCAGCTTGCCCCCCCCCCCCCTTGCCACGCCTTAAATTCGTCACTGGAGTACACAATGTGTTCGAGAATGATTCGTGATGAGTTTGAAACATTGGTGGATGCGAACATTGAAAATCCACAGCCTGTTCCCAGTCATTCGACCGGGCCAGGAATGGAATGAATGAATGAATGAATGAATGAATGAATGAATGAATGAATGAATGAATGAATGAATGAAGGTCTCATCCAGCGGCGAGGATGGAAATTGTGCCGGCTGTCGAAGTCTGTCGCACTCCTCTGGGGTAATGATTAATGACTGACAGATGAGATGAAATGAAATGAAATTATATTGGAGAGTGTTGCTGGAATGAAATATGACAGGGAAAACCGGAGTACCCGGAGATAAAACTGCCCCGCCTCCGCTTTGTCCAGCACAAATCTCACATGGAGTGACCGGGGTTTGAACCACGCAACCCAGCGGTGAGAGGCCGGCGCGCTGCCGCCTGAGCCGCGGAGGCTCTTGATGGATGCGATAACATCTAAACATCAGCTACATAACAGTTATTAGAGACAATTCCAACGAGGGTTAAGTAAGAGGTGACGATACATCCTTTGTCCCTCTTAAAAATCGTATCCCTTACGTTGAACCACGGAACAGCTTTGATCTGCGTATTTTAAGTACCTCCTGATGATATGCTTTTGTTTATTTCAATTCAGCAATACCGAAACCTCCTTACCATTTGGCGAATCAAATCTTTCTCTACCACTCGCTTCATATTCTTCTTCTTTTTTTAGCTATTCCTCCTCATATTTCTTCTTTCTTTATCTGCTTACCCTCCAGCGTGAGACATTCGGTCGGGGGATACAACTGGGGAGGATGACCAGTACCTAGCCCAGGCGGCCTCACCTGCTATGACGAACGGGGACCTTGGTGGGGGATGGGAAGATTGGAAGGGATAGACAAGGAAGAGGGAAGGAAGCGGCCGTGGCCTTAAGTTAGGTACCATCCCGGCATTTGCCTGGGGGAGAAGTGGGAAACCACGGAAAACCACTTCCAGGATGGCTGAGGTGGGAATCGAACTTACCTCTACTCAGTTGACCTCCCGAGGCTGAGTGGACCCCGTTCCAACCCTCTTACCACTTTTCAAATTTCATAGCAGAGCCGGAAATCGAACCCGGGTCTCCGGGGGTGGCTGCTAATCACACTAACCATTACACCACTCCTCCTCATACTTCAAAGATATTTATTTATTTATTTATTTATTTATTTATTTATTTATTTATTTATTTATTTATTTATTTATTTATTTATTTATTTATTTATTTATTTATTTATTTATTTATTTATTTATTTATTTATTTCACACTACAGGACTTAGCGTCCCAAACACAGTGGCAACTACGACAGATAAGTTACAATTAACATGGTGAAACTTATATCCAAACTATATTCTACAATTTTATCTAATCTAAAATATCAAAGTATTTTTAAAGACTAAATAACATTATGTTAATGCGGTGGAACAACAGACGACAAAGTAAAATGATAAAATAAATGAGGCAATACATTATATTGCATAATATTATAGAACTTCACCTTACAATTTCCCCTATTTTTAGGACTTCATACAATTGCGCGATGAAGTTCAGTTACAAACTCACGCAATGGCAAACAGAAGTCAAGGCCATTATTTTTCTGAATGGCACTGTTGAAGATAATGCTCACGATAAATTTCAACACATTTACAGGTTTCTTCCGCAGGGCGCTTCATTGCCCACTCAACAAGACCATTTACGAGATGACGGTAGCTCTGCTAGCTTGGATTATTCTCTCGTCTATTCGACTCGAGTAAACGTGCTTACGGCTTGTGCTAAGGTGCGGTGCTTCGTTGAGGACAAGGCCTTAGACCTCAATGATGTAAGCCAACGTCCTCATTGTGGCTGGATGTATGTTCGGGAAAGTCATCATACAATCGTAAATCTCGCGACAAGCAAGTCTCCTTGCAGACTTAGGCCTGCAGGATGTATGGCCAGCATTTCTCTGCTTGTTTCCCAGGGAAGCACTTCCCTGCCGCTGGTATCACAGTGCGTGATAAGTGGTGATGTACCGTTATACTCCGGGCGCGGAGAAATTGTTTCCCCAGATGCACTCTCCCGAACCAAGCCTCTTTCTCTTTGTTGTTGTTGTTGTTATTGTTGCAAATGCGAGTAAATTATCCAGGAACCTGGGGCACAGCTGGTCAACTGCACTGGCTTTCACCAGGTGAGGCAAGAATGTCTTCAGCTAGCAGGAAACACACGCGTACGAGATGGGAAATCTTTTACAGGAGAAACTCTTCTAAGAAGTGGAGAAGGCTTGAGCAGTAGTAATTCTAGTTTGTAGCCTTCTGATTGAGGGTGAAGGCCGGCGCCGTCACATTGCCTACTCCTGTCGAATAGCACGAAGAGGTTTGGTCAAAGCTTTACGTCTCCATCCGACGGACGGATCACCATCGACAGCGGCATATGCCCTCAGTCGATATGAATACGTCGGAGAAGTTTGGAATTGAATACAGGCTCGTGGTACGCAACTTCGTGATCAGAAATTGTATACCACCATTTCTCCTACCCTGCCAGCCAATGGTGACATTTTTTCGACCAACGGGACTCGAACCATCTAACCACGGTGTCAGACCATATAGATAAATTTCACGCATTAACAATCATGGCCTCCGGTCGGGCAATAATAATAATAATAATAATAATAATAATAATAATAATAATAATAATATACCGAGCTCGATAGCTGCAGTTGCTTAAGTGTGGCCAGTATCGAGTATTCGGGAGATAGTGGGTTCGAACCTCACTGTCGGCAGCCCTGAAGATGATTTTCCGTGGTTTCTCATTTTTACACCTTAATTATTAAGGCCACGGCCGCTTCCTTCCCACTCCTTGCCATTTCCTGTCTCATCGTCGCCATAAGACCTATCTGTGTCGGTGCGACGTAAAGCAACTTGTAAAAAAAAAATACAATTAATAATAATGACGATGCCGGGTGGTAACCAATATCTGAAAATATTCTGTATTTTGTAGAAGGGTTTACGTAGGTGGGGTAATTATATGATATCTAGTAGATAAATTGAGAAATATGTGTGTGGACGCATTAAATGCCTGTAGGTAGATTTCGTTTAAACTATTGATCTTCGTTTGATTTCTCCTATCTTCTGAAACCCACTGACCTTACCTTACGGGAATCAGACCCGTGTAAGTCACCTAACATCAGATCAAAATACTTGCAATCGATAGCCGATGCCATAATAGATTATTTATTTATTTATTTATTTATTTATTTATTTATTTATTTATTTATTTATTTATTTATTTATTTATTTAGCATATGGCTTTAAAACATCGCTGACATACAAAAGAAGAAAGAAGAAGAAAGTTATTTATAAATTTAAGAGCCTATGGAGTAGAATTCAAGAAATCCAGACTTTTCCAGGTTAGAAAAACGGTGGACATACGACGAGAATATGTTTGATTATTATTTTTTACAGCTTTATGTCCATCTGTGGAACGCGATAGAACTTATTTAGATGGTGCTGATTGTTTTCTTCACCTAAAATCTCTTCATCTGGGCACTGAATATATTCCTCCGTTCTTCAGTCCATGATTTATTGGTCCTGGTATTCATTTTCTCAGAAAAATGATGGCTGTTGACTGCTTTTTTGAAGTGAAAAATTTCCTGTGGGATGCCAATTTCCTAAAGGTCTTCTTATATTTCACTAAGTCAGTTGTTCTTGACTTTCATTGAGAGAGCAAGGTTGAGAATCCTTTTGGTGAGCCAATCATTGTTCATTCTGAGAATGTGGCCATAAAACTTGAATCGCCTTTTCTTGATAGTGTCGTCGATCTTTTCAGAATGCTGATAAAACTCCCGAGACTTCCGTTCCATCCAGATTCCCTCTGAGTTGACTGGACAAAAGATGTTCCCCGATATTTTCTCTCCTGTTTCTCTATGTATTTAATAAGTGATCTGCCTCCAGGTATCAATGTTTTCGAGGCGTACAGTACTTCAGGTTTGATAACTGAGTTGTAATGTCTTAATTTTACGTTCCGGGATATTGATTTTTTGTTATATCTGTTCCAGATGAGTCTATAGGCCTTCTGTAATTTTGAGATCCTCTCACTATTTACTTCACGATTCAAGCCTGAAGGCTGAATTACTTCTCCTATGTACTTGAACTTATTCACTTGATTAATTTAGCCGAATTTAGTCTTTAGAGGTTTCCCATCTACATTCTTTCTTCTATCTTCGTTATGCCCGTTTACAGAGAGCGTTGTAACTTAACTTGATGATGGTTTTCCTTTCCTCTTCTCCTTCCAAAATCTCTTCATGAACTCGCTATGCTGTTTCTTGCGTTCTTCCGTCCATATTCTCATCTAGATTATTATTATTATTATTATTATTATTATTATTATTATTATTATTATTATTATTATTATTATTATTAGTGACCCGTCCCGTGGTGTAGGAGTAGTGTGCCTGCCTCCTACCCGGAGGACCCTGGTTCGATTCCCGGCCAGGTCACGGGTTTTTACCTGGACCTGAGGGCTGGTTCGAGGTCCACTCAGCCTACGTGATTAGAATTGAGGAGCTATATGACGGCGAGATGGCGGCCCCGGTCTAGAAAGCCAAGAATAACGGCCGAAGGGATTCGTCGTGCTGATCACACGACACCTTGTAATCTGCAGGCTTTCGGGCTGAGCAGTGGTCGCTTGGTAGGCCAAGGCCCTTCAGGGCTCTAGTACCATGGGTTAGGATAGATTATTATTATTATTATTATTATTATTATTATTATTATTATTATTATTATTATTATTATTATTACCAATTCTAGAAGGAGAAAACCTTCTTTTAATATATGTTATCTTGGAAGGAAATCTTTTAAAGATAAATGATTTGTCAGAAATGTCTTACTTTGTCCAACTCATTCCTCAGTAATTGCTAGGTTCACAGACGTGCAACTGCAGATCTAAGTCCCGCTTGTCGTTCAGTTTGAAGCCTAACAAATGCGTAATGGCATAGCAGAGTGACAGTTTCCACGTAAACAGCGTGTAACGAGAGGAAAGGTATCAATTATTTAGAGATTTAAACCGGATACTGCGGTTATCCACCGAAAGGGAAATGGAATGTTGTGCTCTTTTTGTTTAGTTCCGTTTGGTTTTTCAGCCTCCTCCAATAGCAGGGTGTGACAATGTTGTTCAGCTGAAGGATGCTTGTTTCTTTTTTTTTCTTTTTTCTTTATGATTGATTCCTTCTTGGAAACATAATTTATAACTTTAAGAAAGCTGCCAAACTACTAACTTCTCATGTGCAGAAATTCAGTCCCAATTGATTCAGTCAAACTCAGAAAAACGAAATTTTAAACGCAAAGTAACTGATACCTAAAAAGTCGTTATTGAACCCATTTAAGTCCAACTTTGACTTACACAATTAATATTTGCGTCAATCGTAACTACAAAAAGCTGTAGTGAAAATTTTGCTTTCTAAATTCACGAACAATTCTTACATAAACACAGGAATGAAATTGAAGGGTGGTTTAATCATGTTTAAATATACAGGGTTATCGCCTAAGACAAAGGCGGGCACAATTCGGCTCAATGAGCAGCGCTCCAGCTCAGACAGGTAAAGGAGCAGAGTACAGCCTAGCAGCTGCTTGCACGGCTCTTGGCCACAACTAGTGACAGGGTGCGTGTCTAAACAGATTTAAACTTTTCGCCGCTTTATTGTGCCTGGTGTCTCGTTCTACAACCTGTGACAATAAAGTTCGGTGAATAGTCCTGTACTATCAACATAGATGAACAATGCACGACAGTGACCTTACTGTCCTCCGAAATAGTCATCTCCCATAACTATGCACTGCTGAGATCGGTGATACATGTCCTGGAAACTTTGCAAGAAGGTTTCCTTTGGGATGGTGTTCAAAAGCCACGTCACGTTCCGTTGGATGTCAAATCTCTTTCCTTTTAAAGCGAGTTTGAGTCGTGGGAATAGGAAGAAGTCTGGAGGATTGAGATCTGGCGAGTCTGGTGGTCGCCGGTCTTCCACTACGGGGGTTGTCAGAAACACTTTCCCGGCCTCCTCGAAAACGAGCGAACCATTCGTACGCACACACTTCAAGGATAGTGCTTGATCTTCATAAACACGTACCAGCATCGTATGCGTTTCTTTCGGTGTCGTGCCAAGCTTAAAACAAAATTGTACATTGATCTTTTGGTCGTTCATGTTCCAGTTCGCAGTTCAGAACCAACGCACTAAACACGCACTGTGTCAAACAGGTCTTACACGGCACACACACGATGCTCAACTGAACAACACCCCCTGCGGGTGGGGGACGCACATGTAGAATACACCCGTGGTATCCCCTGCCTGTCGTAAGAGGCGACTAACAGGGGCCCAAGGGGCTCTCAACTTGGGAGTGTGGATTGGCGACCACGGGGCCCTTAGCTGAGTCTTGACATTGCTTCCACTTACTTGTGCCAAGCTCCTCACTTTCGTCTATCCTGTCCGACCTCCCTTGATCAACTCTTGTTCTTTTCCGACTCCGACGGTATTAGAGCATTCGAGGCCTAGGGAGTTTTTCATTTTCACGCCCTTCGTGGCCCTTGCCTTTCTTCGTCCGTTACTTCATTTTTCGAAGTTACGGATCCCTTCTTTCTTCTTTTTTCTCTCTCTTTACCCCCCTGTGGGTGGGGGACGCAGACGAATAATAAACCCACGGTATCCCCTGCCTGTCGTGAGAGACGACTAAAAGGGGCGACCAAGGGATGATTGAATTAGAACCATGAAACTGCTTTTGATTCGTACCATCATGCGGGGAACACCATGGGTTGCCTGTACTTGCGAGTAGTACCACTAAATTAGGTACGAAATAGGTTTGTGATTAGTAGCAGTAAAGAGGCTGGCCTGGTGGTTTCCAGTACCCGTGCGTCGTACCCATGTGAGCAACACCGCGGGTCTGGGCGTAGCCTATGAGTTGTACCACTATATGAGCGGCACCGTGGGTCTGCGTTGCCTGTGATTAGTACCCACTATGTGAGGAACACCATGGGATAGTGCGAGTCCCTGTGGTTAGTACACTTAGGTGAGGAACCTTATCGGTTTGCGTTGGCTATGAGTGGCGCCATTGTGTGAGAAACACCATAGGTCTGCGTTCCCTGTATGAAGTGCAATACTTGTGAGTAGTACCATCTTGTGTGGAACACCGTGAGTCTTCGCTACTTTTGATTAGTACCCCAACATGACAAATACCATGGTTCTACTTTACTCGCGACATGTACCATTCTGTGGGGCCTTAGACGTGGATTTTGCACCCCTTTAGACATCAAGCATCATTGTGCTTTATAAGTGGTCCCTTGGTCAGTAATACTATTATTTAGTTCTTTGAGTCTGATCCACTGTGTTTTTGTTGGGTTCATGTCCATCCATTCATTCTTCATGACATTTTTTATTTTATTTTGGTCAGTGGATGAATTTGAATTTTTTGTTGTTTCATTTCGTACCATTAGGGGCCGATGACCTCGATGTTAGGCCCCTTTAAACAACAAGCATCATCATCATCATCAACTGAACAACGTTGGGAGCAGGTGGTCAAAACCTGCTGCTATGCAGGTGCAGCGTTGTGTGTCGCCAGTGTTGCCGGATCGACTGTTCTGACTTCATTCACCGAACTTTATTGTCAGAGGTTGTATTTAGTGCATGGTGAGGAAACAAAATAAGTCCTTTTGGATACAAACATTTAATTTCGTTAGGTTATGGGCAGGAAACAAATTGTTTTGACATATGATAACTAAATACTCCTTTGACTACTTATTACCTGTACTCATAGAAATACTACAGGCCAACATAAACGCTTGTTTAGGAATACAGCATAAACAATGTACGACAAACGAACTGTGTGATTGTATTGTACTCAGCGAGGTACATTGTTGTGGCTTTGCTTGCGCCTTACTCCGCATATCGCCATCTAGCTTTACAGCAAAAACTACTAGAAGTCATCTGATCTCGGCTCTTCCCACGCTCATGTCGTTAGCTCAAGGAGCGGGGCTTTCTCATTACCCACCTAAGAAATAACACGAAAATAATATCTAATCCACTGAAGATATCGATATTCTGTATTAAGGGGCTCGTGAACTATTGAACAACCATCTTCTCTTAACACCAATCAGAGGAAAAAATATAAGTCGTTCGACCCTTTGAGGAATGAAGATATCGGAGCCTCGAAGGACATGAACCTGCAAGGCACATGAGGCCTCGCAAACCTAATTCAGTACAGTCAAATCGGAAGAGAACGAGACTTGACCAAGGGTTGTCAGACAGAAAGTCGGGAGTAAAGAGCCAGGCACAAGTAAGTGGAACAATGCCAGACTCATTTAGGGACTTCGTGTCCCAAGTTGAGAACCGCTGAGGCTCACCCCGTTTAAGCGTCTCCTAGACAGGCAGGAGCTATCGTGGAGTTAGGGATTGCAAAAAATTACGAAGGGAGGTGTTCGATAAATTTCCAAATTCTTTGAAATTATTTAAGAAAAGACTGACGCAAGTGCGATAAACAGATATAACTTAAAAACAATATTCTCTCACCCATTGGTCAATAATGCAAGAACGAGCTCGATTATTATTATTATTATTATTATTATTATTATTATTATTATTATTATTATTACTTGTATGCATGGCTATGAAGTGATGTACATCCATTTAGTATTAGTATTATTTACGTAGTCGAATGATCGTATTGTGTGTGAGGTTATGTCATGAAGCATGTGCTATACATAGACATTTATATCAGTTCAATTAATGTAAGAACCTGTTTATAGTTCAATCTTACCTGTATATATAACATGTAATCCATAATTGTGAAACACACTGTAACTTCCAGAATGGTAATAGGCACTAGAACGATTGAGAATATTCTGTACACATTATAATCCATGTATTAGGCAATCCAGAATTTTCAAGAAGGTAGTTTTTTAAATGTAGCTTTCTAGAAGCCTGTATAAGGAGATGGTCTTAATGGTAACGACGAGTTATTGGTCAGAGAGTTATTGGTTACGACGAGTTGTTGTTTGGTAGAGTTATGGTGTAGCAAGGTTATACTTGTGACCACGTGTTGTGACATGCTTTTAAGCAGTCAACTATTTCAACCAAAGAGGATGCGTTTCAGCTGTGTGTTAAGGTTGCAACCTCCATGTGCAGTGATTGGCATTTTTTTAATGGCGTATTTGTGATGTGAGTGTTTTGTTTGTGACAGCAGTGATTAAGGTTATGTATGTGTTTAATTTGTAAATAGATGTGAATAAAATAACTGTACTAACTGACAGCATGTCATGTGCGTCTTTGTGGATACGTAAAGACTAGGTAAAAAAAAACTTATAGGGAATCTGCCACCTGGGTGACTACCCTAAATGCAGATCATTGGCGATTGATTGATTGATTGATTGATTGATTGATTGATTGATTGATTGATTGATTGATTGATTGATTGATTGATTGATTGATTGATTGATTGATTGATTGATTGATTGATTGATTGATTGATTGATTGATTGATTGATTGATTGATTGATTGATTGATTGATTGATTGATCACTTGTGTCGTTTGTTTTGCTACGGACCATACTGTGTAGAATTTCTTTATTTTATTTAAATAACTAGCTGTAGTACCCGGCGTTGCCCGGATAGTTTTTGAATGTTTACCTTTTAATATTTGTATTACCAGTTAGTTAAGTGCGAAGTGAATGCTTATAGAATTCTTTTTGAGATGTTGATTTTTCGACTTATCATGTAGTTTTAGAGTTATTTAGATGTATCTGACTTCAAGTTTTAGATTATTTAATTATCGAGTAAACACTAATCTCGGTCATTTTATACTATTTACTTTTAAGCCCTTCTCAACTCCTGCCTCGATTGAGGCTGAACGTGGACTTTTAAACGCTATCCACAGCGTCAGAGTTCCTATCAGTGACACATAAACAATGGATTTCGACATTAATATTGGTTATTTTCCTTATTTTTGCACGTCAGCCCCTCTCATTCCCCAACACCAGCGGGGGCTAGGTGTATCTGACCCCACAGTAATGTTTTCTACATAGTAAGTTAAGTTTGATTGAGAGATATGCTAGAACGTACACACATACATCCATAAACTCTGTCCCTTTGGACGTTTTCAATTTTTGCCAGTTCTCATCCGCCTGCCGAGTAGGACTGAGCTTTATCTTAAACGGCATCCAGAGTGTTACAGTTCATCTCAGCGACCACGAAAACTATGGATTAGACACAAATTTCAGTCGTTTTCGGTAAATTTTTACATTTTGCCCCTACTTTAGAGGCTAGGAGTCTCTTACCCCAGACAGTAGGTCCAGTATACACACATGCATCCATTCTCTCGGTCATTTTCGAAATTTTGTTTTTCACTTTTTCTCACCGCTATGTGAAAAGAGGCAGAAATTGGACTTCTAAAAAATTGGAGCGTTACTATTCATCTCAGCGACCCCGAAAAGAATGGATTCGACACTATTTTCGATTATTTCTACATCTCATCCCGTCGTAGGTGTGCTAGGGTTGTCATACCTCCACGCACTTTTTCTCCTGATAATAAGTCATAAGTGACCAAGTTTGTTTGAAATTGTTCCCGTAGTCCCAAAACGTATGGATTCAACACTAATATCGGTCATTTTCAGTCTTAATTACATTTCGTCCCATTATGTAAGGCTTCTAGGGGTGTCTTTCCCCCTTAGTATTTTTTCAGGTAGTAAGTAATATTTTTATTAAGTTCTGCTGACAGTTATACTGGAACGTACAAAAAACATCCTTAATCTCGGTCAATTGGATATTTTCTGTTCTTGACTCCTTCTCATCCGCCTGGCAATTGGGGATCAACTTGGACTTAAACGACAACCGGAGTGTCACTCCTCATTTAAGCGACCCCTAAAACCATGGATGTGACATTATTTAGATTATTTTATATCTAACTCCCTTCCTAACTATCCACCACAAAAGGGGCCTTAATTTGGACTTTAAAAGTCCAGAGTGCCACTATTCATCTCAGCGACCCCGAAAACTATGGATTCGACACTATTTTCGATAATTTTATATACCTTCCCCTCTTCCCCGACGGGGGCTGAACTTGGTTTAAAAGATTCCGGAGTTACACTGTTCATTTCAGTGGCCCCGAAAAGTATGGATTGGACAATACATTCGATGATTTTTATATATCAACCCCCTCGCCCCCCCACCCCTCCTAAGCGCGCCTGAGGTGTCTTACCCTCACGTGGTTTGTCTCATGATACTAAAATTCCGAACTGCCGCTATTCATCTCAGCGACCCCAAAAACTGTGGATTCGACACTAATTACGATTATATATCACTCCCCTTTGCCCCCCACCCCAAAGGGGGAGGAACTTGAAATTAAAAATTTCCCGGGATAACACTGTTCATCTAAGCGACCCCGAAAAGTATGGATTCAACACTATTTTCGTTTATTTTTTTATATGACCCCCCTTGCCCCCCGCCCCTAATGGTTCCTGGGGTGTCTTACCCGCACGTGGTTTGTCTCCTGATACTAAAAATCCGGAGTGTCGCTATTCACTTTGGCGACTCTGAAAACTATGTATTCGACACTATTTTCGATTACATGTATATATCACTTCCACCTCGCCCCCACCCCAAAGGGTCTGAACTTGGACTAAAAAAAATGGAGTGTCACTATTCATCTCAGCAACCACGAAAAGTATGTATTCGACACTACTTTGATGATTTTTATATCTCAAGCCTCCGCCCCCCACCCCTAAGGGTTCCTGGGGTGTCCTATCCCCACGTGGTTTGTCTCCCGATATTAAAATTCCGGAGTGTTACTATTCACCTCGGCGACCCCGAAAACTGTATATTTGACACTAAATACGATTAATTTTATATCTCAACCCCCCTTGCTCCCCGCCCCAAAGGGGGATGAACTTGGACTTAAAAAAATCCCGGGGTGTCATTATTCATCTAAACGACCCCGAAAGTATGCATTCGACACTACTTTCGATGATTTTTATATCTCACCCCTTCGCCCCCCGCCCCTATGGGTTCCTGGGGTGCCTTACCCCCACGTGGTTTGTCTCCTGATAGTAAAAATCCGGAGTGTCAGTATTCATCTCAGCGACCCCGAAGAGTACTCGACATTCTTTTCGATTATTTTTATATATCACTCCCCCCCTTGACCCCCACCCTTGGAACTTGCAATTTAAAAATTCCCTGGATGTCACTATTCACCTAAGCGACCACGAAAAGTATGGACTCGACACTATTTTCGATTATGTGTATATATCACTGCCCTCTCGCCCCCACCCCAAAGGGGGCTGTACTTGGACTTTTAAAAAATTCCGAGTGTCACTATTCATCTCAGCGACCCAGAAAAGTATGGATTAGACTCTGTTTTCGTTATTTTTATATATGATCCCCCTCGCCCCCCGCCACTAAGGGTTTCTGGGGTGTCTTACCTCCACGTGTTTTGTCTCCTGATACTAAAAATCCGAGTGTCGCTATTCATTTTGGCGACCCCGAAAACTACGTATTCGACACTATTTTCCATTATTTGTATATATATCACTCCCTCCTCGCCCCCACCCCAAAGGGGGCTGAACTTGGACTTTTAAAAAATTCGGAGTGTAAGTATTCATCTCAGCGACCCCGAAAAGTATGGATTCGACACTATTTTCGTTTTTATATATGACCACCCCCCACCCCTAAGGGTTTCTGCGGTGTCTTACCCCCACGTGGTTTGTCTCCTGATACCAAAAATCCGGAGTGTCGCTATTCACTTTGGCGACCCCGAAAACTATGTACAGTATTTGACACTATTTTCGATTATTTGTATATATCACTCCCCCCTCGCCCCCACCCCAAAGGGGGCTGAACTTGGACTTTAAAAAAAATCGGAGTGTCACTATTCATCTCAGCGACCCCGAAGTTTATTTTTATTTATGATCCCCCTCGCCCCTCCCTCCTAAGGGTTTCTGGGGTGTCTTACCCCAAAGTGGTTTGTCTCCTGATACTGAAAATCCGCAGTGTCGCTATTCACTTTGGCGACCCCGAAAACTAAGTATTCGACATTATTTTCGATTATTTGTATATATCACTCCTCCCTCGCCCCCACCCCCAAAGAGGGCTGAACTTGGACTTTAAAAAAATTAGAGTGTCACTATTCATCTCAGCGACCCCGAAAAGTATGGATTCGACACTATTTTCGTTTATTTTTATATATGACCCCCTCGCCCCCCGCCCCTAAGGGTTCCTGGGGTGTCTTACCCCCACGTGGTTTGTCTCCTGATACCAAAAATCCGGAGTGTCGCTATTCACTTTGGCGACCCCGAAAACTATGTATTTGACACTATTTTCGATTATTTGTATATATATCACTCCCCCCTCGCCCCCACCCCAAAGGGGCTGAACTTGGACTTTTTAAAAAATCGGAGTGTCGCTATTCAACTCAGCGACCCCGAAAAGTGTGGATTCGACACTACTTTCGTTTATTTTTATTTATGACCCCCCTCGCCCCCCCCGCCCCCAGGGGTGTTTGGGATGTCTTACCCCCACGCGGTTTGTCTCCTGATACCAAGTCTTAAGTGTATCAAATTTGGTTGAAATCGCTCCAATGATTTGAGAGGAGATGTGGTACAAACCCACCCACCCACCCACATACATACAATGACTTTATATATATATAGATATATAGATATTCAAATCGAAACATCATGATCAGTTCAGGGCCTACTTTTCGAGCAGTCGATGTCATCCGTGAAAGATTCGATATCATTAAAGAATCAGTCAACAGATGTATCGACTCGCATACATGACGCTGTGAAGCTATGTGGTATCTAAGTGTAGCACATTCTCCATAATGCGGCCTTTTTATAGCCTGGCATACTATGTTGAAACACCTGATTTAAATTGCCACACACTTTATGCGGCCCTAAAACCACTCAATTTCTTCTTTGTTGCCAAGGTTACCCGACGTCCCCCTTTCCGGGGAGAGTCCTCGAATTTTACTTTTTGTCCCTGGATGAAATTAGCCCCTGACTTTAATTATAAGACCCCAGATATCCCCGGATTTTAAGTAGATCAGTATTGTTAACACTAAATCAAGATAACTTTACACATCTATTTATTAACACTCGCTATTTTCAACAACACCAAAAACTGCTTGAACTATCTTTGTGTTTTCTTGGAAGTAATGCCTCGGTGGAAAGAGTTTTTGCTTCAAAACATATGATGTAAACATCCCAAAAATCTAAGATGAGTGTAGAAACTTAACTAACTTAATTTTACCTATCAGGAATTTGCTGTTAATTTGAAATTCAGAGAAGATTTGCTTTAAAATATTAACTCTTCTGACAAATACCAGCAGATTATGTGGTATGTATGTAGAATTAAGAAAACCCGAACAAGTGACCACGTGTGGGAGATAGAGTGGGTTCCTGAAGATGTTTTTCCGTGGTTTCTCATTTTCACACCAGGGGCTGTACCTTAATTACGGTCATGGTCGCTTTCTTCCCACTCCTAACTCGTTCCTATCCCATCGTCCCCATAATATATATCTGTGTCGGGCGACGTAAAGAAAATTGTAAAAAAAAAAATTAAAAATACAATGAAAATTCTAAGTGTGTAACTAGAAATTGTACTTTAAGTCCTCTTGAATATGAATTTTTTTTTTTTTTTTTTTTTTTTTTGCCATTTGCTTTACGTCGCACCGACACAGATATGTCTTATGGCGACGATGGGAGAGGAAAGGCCTAGGAATTGGAAGGAAGCGGCCGTGGCCTTAATTAAGGTACAGCCCCAGCATTTGCCTGGTGTGAAAATGGAAAACCACGGAAAACCATCTTCAGGGCTGCCGACAGTGGGGTTCGAACCCACTATCTCCCGATTACTGGATACTGGCCGCACTTAAGCGACTGCAGCTATCGAGCTCGGTATAAATATTTTTAGCCGAGTATCAGACCAACTGTACCCTCCGTGGCTCAGGCGGCAGCGCATCGGCCACTCACATCTGGATACCATGGTTCAAATCCCGGTCACTCCATGTGAGATTTGTGCTGGACAAAGCGGAGGCGGGACAGGTTTTCCTCCGTGTACTCCGGTTTTCCCTGTCATCTTTCATTCCAGCAACACTCTCCAATATCATTTCATTTCATCTGTCAGTCATTAATCGTTGCCCCAGAGGAGAGCGACAGGCTTCGGCAGCCGACACAATTCCTATCCTCGCCGCAAGAGGAGCGCTTCATCCATTGCATCCCTGACCCGGTCACTGACTGGAAAACAGGTTGTAGGTTTTCATCAGACCAACTGTATGTTAAAGTTAGTGTTATTTGTGTCGGCATGTCTCGGAAATTTTGAGTAAAATCCAGTAGCCGCGCGCGCGCGTGCGTGTGTGTGTGTGTGTGTGTGTGTGTGTAAAGAAGTCAAATAATAATAATAATAATAATAATAATAATAATAATAATAATAATAATACCATGCGAGTTGACCGTGCGGTTAGGGGCGCTTAGCTATGAGCTTGCATCCGGGAGATAGTGGGTTCGAACCCCATTGTGTCGGTAGCCCTGAAGATGGTTTTCCGTGGTTTCCCATGTTCACACTAGACAGACCTATCTGTGTCGGTGTAAAGTAAAGCAAACTGAAAAAAAGAAGTTATTGTTTTTTCGTCCCACTATGTAAGGCGTATTTTTACGGTTTGAGACGCCGAAGCTCCAGAATTTTGTCCTGCAGGAGTTCATTTACATGCCAGTAAATCTACAGACACCGGGCTGACGTATTTGAGCAAATTCAGATGCCACGGGTCTGAACCAGGTTTGGCCTGCCATCTTTGGCTCAGAAAGCCAGCGCCTTAACTGTATGAGCCACTCAATCCGGCCGTGGTTTGAATAATGCCGAACTCGGAGTAATGCAAGAAAAAAACATTATCGTTAAAGGAAAAAATATGATATTCTTAACTGGATCAAGGTGAGAAATGGAATGATTTAGCGAACCTAAAATCGAACGTGCAACAATTTTTATTGGGCGAAAATCGACACTTTAGTAGAAACTGCTGTACCGTATGTGGAATAGGTGAGAGATAAACTTTGAAGATGGGAATAACGCAACAAACCTTTTTCTCAGAAATATGTACTATATCTCTATTATATAAAGCCAGAAGGCTAACAGACTTACTCACTTATTGACATTAATGTTTACCCACTTCCAGACGAGCTAGAAAGTTGAAATTTGGCCAGCTTATAGCCATTAGCCTGACACGCACGGAAAAGTTCCAAAAACTTCAAATGTTAAATTACTCCACTCCCACGAAATCAGAATGGCGTACGCAAGTTCCATTTAACCTAAAACAAATGTATCTTACCCTGTAACCGACGGATAAATTCCGAAATGTTACAAAGTTTAACTTTTTACCCAAGAAATATATCGAAATATAGAGGCACTTTTAACGACGGTGCAGACCATTATTTCTAGCTTTTGTGGCCAATATACGAGAACATGTCTTAGGACCAAACACGTAGGCCACTAAATGTGCCGTGTGGATGTGCAATCCGTTTGTCAATACGACGTAACATTTCGCCACAGTAATTTTCCAAATGACCACTTGCAACGAAGAGCAACTTGGGGATTTGGGGGCGCAGCCCTCAACGAGCAAAAGTGAGCGTTTATATAAAATCAGAAGGTATAGCCTAGAAATCCCAATAATCCTGCTTTTCCAGTAATCTCGCAACACTCTGAGATTCTGAGATTGTACTGTAATTATTTTACATGCACTGAAAAAGGTTTCGAATGGTAAGTTTTTATTTTGGTAGAAGTAAAGTGCAGGAAGTAATCTGAAGTATCGAAAAATTTCTACTTTCCACATCACGCCCAAGATCGTAAACATATGAAACTTGACATTGTACGAAATATAAGAATATGCAGCCTGAACCAAGGTTAGCTTAACGGCTCAAATTTTGCTGGTCGATTATAGGCTTGTTCACGATTGTGGGAGTGACTTCTGACTTTATAGATCTGCCTAATGACTACTTCACGCTCTTAATAATGTGAGTTCGGAGCTATCTTTGAGAGATCTTTGTTCAATTAAACCATGACTTGCAGCGCGGCATGCTCCGGACTTGGCTGTTAATGTCATACTCGCATTCCAACGTTCGCCCACTGGATTGTTGTGCCCGTGTAATGGCACGTGAGTTCACATACCACGTGCACTTAGTAAAACCGGTCCGGATACATCACGTACGCTACCTGGCCTTCATCCGACGGAAGAGAACCCACCCACCCTTGGAAAGGTCAGGGTAATCCTTTATCTTCAAGGCATAATTCATTTGCATTTGTACTCTACAGAGCTGCATTAAATATGCCTTCAGGTGTCACTGTTATGTACATTGTGTGCGATAACTGTTATTCAAGGACCTGTTCCTTTATCCTATGTTATTTGGTTACAAGAACGGAATGCCATGGCTCTGTGAACTTTTAATATAATTTCAAGGCCAATTGACTAAGTAATTCACTTGAAATGCGTTTTACAGTGAAGTAGGATATATCACCGTCCAACTGCAAGGAAATTAGTTACTTTTCCTGATTATGATGTCGACACACAGCAACAGACCTTAACGATTTTGGTTCAAGGTGTCAACTGCCTGAGTGGCTATGGAGGCAAGCTGTGCTTCCGAGAGACGAGTGGCTTCGAACCCCACCGTCGGCTTTCGTGAAAATGGCTTTCGGTGCTTTCCTATTTTCACTTCCAGATAAATGACGAAACAGTTCTTATTCATTGACTACAGACAATTCCTTCTACCTCTTTACTCAATTTCCTTCCCCATAATTCATTTCATTTTCATTAACTCCTCACCGAGCAATTAGCCGTGCGGTTAGAGTCGCGCAGCTGTGAGCTTGTATTCGGGAGATAGTGGATTCGAACCCCACTGTTGGCAGCTCTGAATATGGTTTCCCGTGGTTTCCCATTTTCACACCAGGCAAATGCTGGGGCCGTACCTTAATTAAGGCCACGACCGCTTCCTTCCCATTCCTAGGCCTTTTCTATCCCATCGTCGCCATAAGGCCTATCTGTGTCGGTGCGACGTAAAACAAATAGAAAAAAAGAATCAGTTAGTTGTCCTGAACACATCTGATGGACTCGCAGAGTCAGTGTAACATTTTCCCCGTACGTAACTGGCCTGCCGAACTCTGCTGGATTTAAATAGTGAAGAGAGGTGGTGGGAAAACCCTCAGGAATATTTAATGAGAATGGTCCCTTCTGGGGGCTATTGTCCATGGTGAACAGCTGGACTAGACTAATGGACTGGAAGCGATTGACATCAGTGGCGACTGACGGGACACCGTTGCTGGAATGAGAGATGACAGGGAAAACCGGATAAAAACCTATGTTGCGTCCGCTTTGTCTAGCACACATCTCATATGGAGTGACCGGGATTCGAGCCACGGAACCCGGTGTTTAGAGGCCGGCGCAGTCCTGCCTGAGCCACGGAGATTCTATTATTATTATTATTATTATTATTATTATTATTATTATTATTATTATTATTATTATTATTATTATTGGTAGTAGTAGTAGTAGTAGTAGTTAAGCAAATAACTCAATCAATTTTTCTGCGGGTTCCTCTTCTTCTTTTTCCAATAGGTTCTCATTCTTTCCGAGAAGGCTTGTTTACGTCCTTCCGACCACTTCGGTCTCTACTGTTTTTGTTGTGATTGCTCTGATGTAGCTCCCTAATTGTTTACTTTGTGTCTGAAGATGTCTCTTTCAAGAATGTCTTCTGAACTCATGTTTGCGTTTTTGAGATCCTTTCGAGGTTCGTTTAGCCAGGGTGTTGAGTTCTTAAGCGAGGTTACATAATCTATCATCCCTTTTGTCAAGCGATTTTGTGGTAATCTATTGAGAGACCGAAGAATTTTATTCGTCTTTTCCTAATGTCAATTTCGATGTTTGAGAACTTTTCTGTTGTTTTGATTGATAGTAACCTGTAATCGCCTTCGATGTATCTTGCTCCTAAGATTTTCCAATGATCTTCCACTCTTCCTTTTTAATTTCTTAAAGTTCTTGTTTTCTGTTGAGTGACAATGTTTCTCTTGCGTAAAGGACTGTTGGTTTTATGACGGTGTTGTAATGCCGAATTTTTGTACGTCTTGACATGGATTGTTTGTTGTAGGTGTTTTGGACTAACCTTGGAGATGAGTTTGTTGTGAGATATCTTCAAGGCCTGTCGGTTCGATAAATTCTCCGAGATATTTAAAGTAAGGGACCTTGTCACTTGTACCTTATTTTGTTCTTAAGCTCTTGGTGATTATCATCAGCAAAATAACATTACGAGCAGGGTCATCAAACTCACAGTATGATTAAAACAATATTCCAAAGACGGGAAGGTCCAGAAAAAGCGAAAACACAGGAATACCAAATAGAGTCGGAAAAGAGTGAGAGTTGATCTAGGGAAATAGGATAGTGAAATGAATGGGAGACTCCTTGGTTACCACGCACATCTTAATTTGTGAATCTCACTGTATCTCAGTTTGTGTTGGTAACACGGAACTGAAAGACGAAGATTCAACCAATTCACTTCCACTGACAGCGCGGAATCGTATCAATTACTGCGAAACGTGATGTGCACATGATACAGGGCACAATAATAACAGCTGGGCGGGGATAGGAGCAAGCTGAGCCATCAAGAATTCATTAACTTGAAGTAGTGTGATAGAAAGTCAATTGCTGATGCAGCAGACGTTGTTTTATTGGCCGTTGTAAATGTAATAATCTGATTTATGAATAGAGCCGCTCAGCCCGAAAGACGGTGGTTCACGTACGAAGGAATCTGGACACTTGAAGGTCTACTTCCAGAAGGCATTAAAAATTTCAAAAGAGAAACTCAGTCGCAGGTGCAAGCTCACCGGTTACACCTGTCTTGAAGCACAGCGGCACATATGAACAAGTAGGCTTCGTATTTAAATTCGCACCTCAGCTAAATAGCCATCAGCTCACCTTTCAAAATTATGATCAGCCGGGGTTTCTCTTCGCTAAGCTGGTACCAGCACCTAACTGTACTCAGATAACCAACTGGTGAGAGTCCCCAGGTTAATATCCGGCCTGTAAGGGCATTGTCTTGTTTGTTATGATCAATATTGCACAGCATTTACAGCAACACCTGTCTTCAATGGAATCACAAAGAACCCGGAAATATCTCCACTAAAGCATTTTCCGCTCAATAAAATAGAAGAAAATAATGTACCTTCTCAAACTATTCGCACTAGACACTTGAAAACACTTCAAATATTAACGGAATTCATTAATCTTTAGAATGCCTGACAACGTTTTATGGTACTTGTGCGTCAAGTGCCAGCAACGATATGTCGTCATTTGAAAAGAGTGCCTTACTATCTGCATTTAGCAGGATTATGAATGGTAGATGCAATATCTAGTCCGCCTCTGTGGTGTAGTGGTTAGCGTGATTAGCTGCCACCCCCGGAGGTCCGGGTTCGATTCCCGGCTCTGCCACGAAATTTGAAAAGTGGTACGAGGGCTGGAACGGGGTCCACTCAGCCTCGGGAGATCAACTGAGTAGAGGTGGGTCGATTCCCACCTCAGCCATCCTCGAAGTGGTTTTCCGTGGTTTCCCACTTCTCCTCCAGGCGAATGCCGGGATGCTACCTAACTTAAGGCCACGGCCGCTTCCTTTCCTCTTCCTTGTCTATCCCTTCCAATCTTCCCATCCCTCCACAAGGCCCCTGTTCAGCATAGCAGGTGAGGCCGCCTGGGCGAGGTACTGGTCATTCTCCCCAGTTGTATCCTCCGACCAAGAGTCTGAAGCTCCAGGACACTGGCCTTGAGGCGGTAGAGGTAGGATCCCTCGCTGAGTCCGAGGGAAAAGCCGAACCTGGAGGGTAAACAGATGATGATGATGATGATGATGATGATGATGATGATGATGATGATGATGAGATGCAATATCTTAGGGTTTGTTTCAATAGAGCAAAGAACGTCGTTTCTAATTTTATCACTAAGCGGCTCATTTGTTAATTTATTTACGCACGTTGGTTTTCTGAATTTCATGTGTATCTCTGGCCATGTAACAATTGGCAGTTAAGTAATGGTAATCACCTGCTGAACTACCGAACAGACACTTTTCGAACTTTCTGTGTTTATTCACTTGGATGACTGCATTGCAGAGAGACTACCACATTTCATCTGTAACTTTAATTTTGAGTTATTTTTACTGCTATTTTTTGAAATTTGATTTTCTTGTTTTCAAAGTGTTCAGAAAATCTTTACCCTTTCTGCTTTCTTAACCCGTTTACCGTTCAGTGTTGGTATTTTTCCTCGGACTCAGCGAGGGATCCCACCTCTGCCACCTCAAGGGCAGTGTTCTGGAGCGTGAGACTTTGGGTCGGGGATACATCTGGGTAGGAGGACCAGTACCTCGCCCATTCGACCTCATCTGCTATGATGAACAGGGGCCTTGTGGGGGATGGGAAGATTGGAAGCGTTTAGACAAGGAAGAGGGAAGGAATCGGCAGTGTCTTTCAGTTAGGTAGAAGTGGGAAACAACGGAAAACCACTTCGAGGATTTCTGAGGAGGGAATCGAAGCCCCTTTTACCCAGTTGACTTCCTGATGCTGAGTGGACCACGTTCCAGTCCTCGTACCACTTTGCAAATTTTGTGGAAGAGCCGAGAATCGAACCCAGGCCTCCACCACACTAACCACTACACGATAGAGAGGTACTGTTCAAAAAATATTTCTTAAATATATATTTTGAAATTTAGCGGTATTTTAATCACTGTCGGTAGTAAGTAAATGCCATCCTCAACATTTCCTGCAAGTTTAAACTCAAAATATTCAAAATTGTAAATTATGTGGCGCTTTAAATAGGGACTTTGCAAAATGCTATTAGTCAGCCTGGCATTCTTGGCACAGTCTCAGCACGAGAGCATAGCACTAAGAGAGTTAAACTGATCATTCCTACTTCTCCATCAGTCAAATAGATTTTCCTGAAATGCAGTGGTCTTAATTTTGATTGCCTGACTTGCCACAAAATCTTTAGCCTCAAAAATTAGGCAGAACATGTCTGAATATTTCCTTCCTGGAGCGAATTCCTGCAGCCCATTTCGAAACTTACAGCATATTGATAAGGTAGTGAAGTATAAAGATGAGTGGCAGTGATCTGAACAGTGCTATACGGAAAGTAGACTGTCCAGGCGGTTCAGTACGTCGAAGAAAATACTCAGCAGTTAATCCCCAAAACAAAGGAAATGGGAAAGATGGGATAAAGTGTGCCATGTACTGTACCTTGCATCAGAGACAATTTAAAATGTATAGGATGATTAAAATATTCCTCTGGGAAGACTGGACATTTTCCGTTTAAGGGCATATTTTGGGCTCCCATTTCCGCGTTTGACAGGTTCCGCTTAATCCAATGTGGTTTGCTTTACATTTTACGCCTAAATCAAGGGACTGGAATAATTTTCCATTAAAGGCACATTTCCGCTTAATAGAGGGTCCGTTTAAGACAGGTTTTACTGTATTTCTCAATTCCCACAATAAAGGAAACGTGACTGGATTTGCACGTAGAATACGTATGTCTATCGTTTCCTGCCAGTCCTGGGTCTTTCAGTAAAAATGCGTGCGTCCCCAAAAAAGTGTACACCTCATTATCTTCAATAATTTCACGACTATATTTTTTACAATTTGCTTTACGTCGCTCTGAGTGATCAAAAGTTACGAGAAGGGGTGCATCATTAGAATAATTATGTACCTCTGAGCGTTGCGGCTAGCTGCGGCGAACAGAGCAGGCTGTCACAGACAGCAGTGTCGTGAAGATGGCAACACGTCGCAAGTTAACCGACTTTGAACGTGGGATGATCACCGGCGCCCGGCGCAGGGACCATAGCATTGCGGAGATTACAAGCGAATTCGGGTTCTCAAGGTCAGCAGTGCTGAGGGTGGATGTTCAATACGGAAGAGAGAATGTTACCGCCCGCGTAAACCGCCGCACAGAAAGACCATCATGTCACCTTTACAGAACCATACTGGGCGTTCGACGGGCTACTGTGAGTCAGATCACCGCCGAATTTTGGGAGCCAGGAACCCATTTCTACCGGGACTGTAAGGAGAAAACTGCACCGCAAAGGCTTCACCAGCCGACGGCCAACTCGCGTCCCTTTTCTGACACCTCGACACAGAGTTAAACGATGTGCATGGGCCCGCGAACATCGGCAATGGACCATGGAACAGTGGCGGTGTGTGGTATTGGTCCGATGTATCCGGTTCCAGTTTTATCGATCTGATGGGTGCGTAAGTGTGTGGCGTATGTCCGATGAAGCTATGGATCCTGTGTCAACAAGGTCGTATCCAGGCGGGAGGTGGCTCAGTTCTGGTTTGGACGGCGTCCTCATGGTCGCAATTAGTCCCTTATTGTCCGGCTGCAGGGAGCACTGACAGGTGCAAGATATGTGGACATTCTTTCAGAGCATCTGCATCCCTTTCTGGCTCTAGAGTACCCTGATGGAGATCTGATGTTTCAACAGGACAATGCGCCATGTTACCGCTCTGTGGAGGAGCACTCCAGTGAAGTTACGACCATGGATTGGCCCGCCAGATACCCCGATCTTAATCCAGTCGAGCATTTATGGGATGCTGTCGACGCTGGTGTACGCTCCATCAACCCCGCACCAACTACACAAGACAAATTGTGGGTAGTAGTGAAAGATGCGTCGGTCCAGATCCCTCCAGAACGATTCCAACACCTTGTAGAGTCGATGCCTTGCCGTACTGCTGCCGTTTTGAGGACTGCCGGAGGAGCAACTAGTTACTAACATCACATTCAGCGACTTTCCATGAACGTTTGGCCACTCAGTGTATAAACGCCCCTGATCCCAACATAAATTACAGTAGTATAACAATTACAATTATAGGAGAGTACTGGTTTATATACAATCACTAGACTCGGATTTTAGGCAAAAACGTATTTTTTTTCCTTAAGAGATAAATTAAAGTTGTATTTATACGTTTCATGTATTTATAAGGTTAGAAATGATGGTCTTGTCATGCCTAAAAGGACTAAACTGCATTAGACCCTGTATTTGTTTTCCTATAATTCCCTTTTTTAATCCCTAAATTGATTAGAATGCTTTTAATTTATTCCGGCCATCTAAAATATTTGTCGACTCCTTTTCAGTATCTTCACCAGTATATTCTCGAAATGCTTTTCAAACAAAATCTAAAATCGGGAATCTGGGAAAGTCCTGCCTGTTTGGCCTCAAGGCGGAAAATATTTTTGTTCGGGATTTTTGGACCTCTCGCACCCAGCACGGCCTCAAGGATGCCGCCGCACACGTTGGGGAATTCCTCAGGGACTGGACTGTTCAGGCCGAACCTTGAGGAAATCCCGCTCGTGTATGGCCGCCTTAAACCACACACTCCAGAGTCCTTAAGGACCTGCCGCATTACACGCCTCTAGTAAGTGTCACGGGTGTCCATAGCCTGCTGTGTCAGCTTCCATGTCGTCTTTAATTCAAAGGTTAACAGGAGATTCCCGTCTCTGTGGTGTAGTGGTTAGTGTGATTAGCTACCACCCCCCCCCCCCCAGGAGGACCGGGTTAGGTTCCCGGCTCTGCCAAAAAATATTGAAAAGTGTTACGAGAACTGGAACGGGATAGAGGCGGTAGAGGTGGGATCCCTCGCTGAGTCCGAGAGAAACGCCAACCATGGACGGTAAACGGATTTAAAAAAGAAAGAAAGAAAGAAAGAAAGAAAGAAAGAAAGAAAGAAAGAAAGAAAGAAAGAAAGAAAGAAAGTTGCAGCTGTATAAAATATATTTTTAGAACCTCTCCTTCTTCACATTTGAGAGCCTGTTTTGGGCACATAAAATAACAATTTTAACACCTAAAACTCCGAGCTCTAGGTAATATTTACATAATTATATATAGGCTCTGTTTTGTATCATCAATTAATTCTACTTACGCACATGCGAATCCTCACTTCGGCTATATTACATCTAAGCTGATTCAGTCATTCTCCCGTACGCTCTCATACGTTCAGAATTACCCTCTCACGTGTACAGAAACATTAACACAGATACGAAAAACTGCGTTATGCACAGAAGTTTTCTTTAAATGCAGGAACTTTATTTTGTATATCTTCTTTTTCCCCTGTAATGTGAGTTTATTTCACAGCCGAGCAGAATGAATAAAGTTGTTCTTGCGTGGAGAGAAAATGGACATACCTCAACCTCTTTGGATGGAACGATAGTTCAGCTATAAGCAATTGAAAGGGCTGACGTGAGTTTTACGTGTGAGAGCCTGTAAGGGATTTTCGCAGGAAAGCAGTATGTACTTGTTTACAGAGAGCGGCTAAGGGGGCAGTGATCAGGCTGTGTTTAAATGACTATGTCGGGCAAAAATCGTTCCGCCGATCTCCCTCTGGTTTCATCATGTTTTCTACTTTATTACCAAGAAGGAAGCCCGTACAATAATATTGTTGGTACTACTGTTAAATAAGTCGTTTGAATCGCTTTCTTTCTAGCACCCATCAGAGCTCTGCGGATAAATCCTAAGACTCTGGATGCTTTGCACCTTACTTCCCGACATGCTTGTTCCATTTTAAATTACTGCAAATATGGATACCAAGCAGTTTTATTGACATCCACACTGTGAATTTTGACGTAACAACAAATATCGTGATATAAAGTAAGTCCAAGCCTACCTCAAACGAAAGCAGGTTGAAAGATTGAATCAAAGACAATCGAACAGGTCCAAGATGTTCAAGACTAGGCCTAAAAAGGTTTTTGCACATCGTAACGAAGTCGAAACAGCCGAACGCTGCGAGCCGCAATCGTGTACGCCTTAACTTAGAGCCCAGTCAAATAAAAAGAAGAAGAAGACGAAGGTGCAGCGAGCTAATGCAGTGAGCTCGCAGATTGCGATCAACAGTATTCTGTAAGGAAAAAGTCAGCTCCCCGAGGAAGCTATATCTACACCAGTCTGTTTTCAGACCAACTTCGCTGTAGGGGAATGAAATCTGGGTGGACTCAGGATATCTTAGAAGTAACAGAAATAAGAGTCCCGAGAATGATCGCTGGTACAAACAGGTCGAAACAATGGACGGAGGTTACTCGGAATGTGGAGATAAAGACTAAGTTAGGAAGGAACTCGATCGATGAAGCTGTAACCAGATCTTTCTAACACTCTTGAAACCACCTTAACTGGGATGCCTTCGGATTCAGAACATTCCAGATTTTCTTCGTGAGCCACTCGTTATTCGTATGGAAGATGAGTCCTTAAAACAGCATTCTTCTTTTTTTAATCGGTATTTCATTGGTTCTATCTTACTGTATACTTCTTTGTTGGAGCTTAATCGAATCTGCCACTCAAACGATCTGTTGCCCTGATCTTACGTAGCAGCCCGCGTTGTCTTTTAAGTAACTAGTCGACTTGTCCTATTTGATTCATGCGCAGGGTGTCCGAAGTATACACGCCTTCTGACCTAACAGCCGTGCTGTAATGTCTTAGTTTGGCTCCTATAACCTATACAGCATCTTATTATATATGTCTTTAATCTGATACTGGTCATTCCTTGTTCTGGGCCATTCTCGTGGATTTCTTCACCCAGTTATTTATTTATTTATTTATTTATTTATTTATTTATTTATTTATTTATTTATTCTCTGTGGCCGTCGAGGAACACGTTATGTTTTGTTACATTTGGAAGTGAACTTTGATTTCTTTGGAGCCCAGAATTCCCTCATTCTTTCTGAATGGGTCTGCTTGCGTTCCTCTCTCCAGGGAACACCGTGTCTTCTTTTCGGTTGTTCGTCTCTGATTAGCCCATTCGTCACTATTATTTACGATGAGGCCTGCTAGGGACAACATGCCAATTTCATTTCATCCTTCCTTGTTGTTTTGTTGTTTCCTCTTCCGCCCTTTCCAGTATCCCTTTTCATCATTGCAAACCTCCTCAAATCACTTTGGACTCAGTTTCCTTTTTATTCTTCGTTGGAATCCTTTCGTTCTTAAAACTTAAAAAAATCTCTTTCTAATAATTTATTCTTCTCTTATTTTATTTCTTTCTTGACCTCTTTTATCCAGCCCTTTGTCGACTTTTTCTTAAATTTTTGTTTTGTCAATCTGTTATCATCCATTCTATAGATATATTCAAAAGATACCAATCTCCTTTTACTCATTGTTTCTGGTATATTTCCGTATTACTTCTTTCCATTATTCTGTTGTTTTCATTGGACCTCATGATTCTCCTTTCTTTCTACTTTCTAGTATTGCAATTTATCTAAACTATAGTTTTTTTTTTTTTTTTCTAGTTGCTTTACGCCGCACCGACACAGATAGGTCTCATGGCGACGATGGGACAGAAAAGGGCTAGGAGTGAGAAGGAAGCGGCCGTGGCCTTAATTAAGGTGTAGCCCCAGCATTTGCCTGGTGTGAAAATGGGAAATCACGGAAAACCATTTTCAGGGCTGCCGACAGTGGGGTTCGAACCTACTATCTCCCGAATACTGGATACTGGCCGCACTTAAGCGACTGCAGCTATCGAGCTCGGTAAACTATAGTTTAAAACTACAGTAGACATTCATTTGCGTAAAGACATATTATTATTCTTTGTTCGTATCGGCCTACTAAGGACCACGTTCTTCTCTGGGCGTTGATCTTTGCCCAGTGCTCCTTCATTGGTTGCCGATGTTACTCTGTCCTTTCCTCCGTCCACGTTTTTCCCGTCTTCAACTTTGGCCTTTCTTGAAAGCCCTGATGGTCCTTTAGTTTCCTCCTGAGTGGGTTGCGTCCTTGTATATTTTCATAAGTGACATCCATCTCCTGTAGGTCCCTTTCCACCTCCTTGAACAAAGTTGGCTGGCTCTTCTTATCTTTAAAATGGGTGAACATCTAGTTCGATAATCGTGTGGGTTTCAGTCTTAGCAAGTGACCATAAAATGCTATTCTCCTTCTCCGTATGACATCAGAGATCTTCTGGACATGAGTATACAGCTCATGGTTATACAGGCATCTATATTCATCCTTGCCTTTAATTGGACCAAGAATTTTCCTTAAAATCTTTCTCCCTTTAATTTCCCATTTTTCTATCAGGCCTTTCTTGTTCGTAGCAAGGCATTCCGCTGCATATAAAGCCTCCGGTGTTACGACAGTGCAGTAATGTCTGAGTTTTGCGTTCAAGGATATGGACTTCTTGTTCTAAACGTCTTTGGTCAGTTGATAAGCAATTTCCATTTTATTCATGCGTGACGCGAAAGTTCTTTTTCAGAGATGTTTGGTTCTATCCACTCGCCAAGGTATTTAAACTTATCTGTCCGTTTGATTGCTCCCTGGTTTACTTTTGGCTCTCTTGGTACTGGCTTGATGTTATTTATGAATTGCGTTTCTTTCTCCAAAGATATCTGGAGGCCTGCTTTTCCCGCCTGGGTCTTAAGGTGATTAATTTGCTTTGTAGCCATGTCTAAAGAATCAGAGAAAATTGCTAGATCATCTGCAAAAGCTAAGCAATCAATTGAAAGGTATTGGCGGGAAAACTATACCTAGTTAGAGTAGGAAGATTTGCCTGCTCTTAGCCAGAAAACATCGTGAGGCTCTCCAAGGCTCACAACCTTGGTACTACACTGACTGACAGAGCAAATGCAACACCAAGAAGGAGTGGTTCGAAAGGGATGAAAGTTGGGGAAAAAACAGAGACGGCACGGACGAATAATTGATGTTTATTTCAAACCGATATGCAGCTTACACAATGCGCACGGCATCGACTCAGTAGGATGTAGGACCACCGCGAGCGGCGATGCACGCAGAAACACGTCGAGGTACAGAGTCAATAAGAGTGCGGATGGTGTCCTGAGGGATGGTTCTCCATTCTCTGTCAACCATTTGCCACAGTTGGTCGTCCGTACGAGGCTGGGGCAGAGTTTGCAAACGGCGTCCAATGATATCCCACACGTGTTCGATTAGTGAGAGATCCGGAGAGTACGCTGGCCACGGAAGCATCTGTACACCTCGTAGAGCCTGTTGGGAGATGCGAACAGTGTGTGGGCGGGCATTATCCTGCTGAAACAGAGCATTGGGCAGCCCCTGAAGGTACGGGAGTGCCACCGGCCGTAGCACATGCTGCGCGTAGCGGTGGGCATTTAACGTGCCTTGAATACGCACTAGAGGTGACGTGGAATCATACGCAATAGCGCCCCAAACCATGATGCCGCGTTGTCTAGCGGTAGGGCGCTCCACAGTTACTGCCGGATTTGACCTTTCTCCACGTCGACGCCACACTCGTCTGCGGTGACTATCACTGACAGAACAGAAGCGTGACTCTTCGGAGAACAGGACGTTCCGCCATTCCCTCATCCATGTCGCTCTAGCCAAGGCCGCACTAGATAGACAGGCCACAAGGCTCGGACCGTGACGTCACGCTAGTGGCTGGCGTTCATCATGGCAGTGTAGGGCCCGCTCTCACTTTCACCATGATACTGTTCATTTATTTTACCTTAACGATAAAATTGAACACTCCTTCAATTGTGGCTTTACTTAGGCTTGTATACTACACGAGTTTTATGCGGGGAGAAAACTGGAAGGGCAGTACATGTACATTTCTTTACGTAAAATTATGATGACATCTGTCACTTGTAACTCAACACGGTATCTTTAAAAGATTAGAACGCATAATACGTATACAAAAAGTTTTAATGTTACTAGGAAAATGCATGATGGCAATTCACAACAAAAGTCTGAAACCTTTCTTAGAAATTAAGCTGCAACTTAAAACTTACCTAAGAATTCCTAAGGTTTCAGTTTGTACATTTTTATTTTCCTGAGGATTTCTTCTTCTCAGCGATGAGTTTATCTACGGTAACTTTTCTATTGTTATTCAATAATATATTACAAAAGATGTATATACATCTGTCAACGAAATGTTTAAAACTATTTATTTAATCACAGCATGTTTAAACATTTTCGTTTTCCAGAACATTGTTGACAAGCGAAGTCAGAATTTTTCTCTGAGAATCCTCATGTAAAAACATTAGTATACAGGTTTACATTTTGTAGCTCTAAAAGAGTCTGGTACGACACCTTTTTATACAGGGCAGGAGCAAGCCAAGGCCGCACTAGATAGACTCAGACTTTTTTTGTCTGACTCAGAGTTGTCAAAGTCAGGATAAGTTGTCAGCTTGATTAAGCCAGTTATTTATTAAGATTTTAAATAAATGACCAGTATCAAACAATTTTGTGTGTGTGTGTGTGTGTGTGTGTGTTTCGTCAAATGGATTTTGAAAAGTGGTTTGTAAACTGCTTTTGCACAGCTTTTCAAACATTTTCCTGTTATTATTAGAAATTATGCATGCTACCTTATAAGCTATAGGACTATCTGTTAATACTTTAAAGACTTGCAAAGTTAGTTCTTCTAAGAAATGTCATATTAGGTTCTTACATGGAAACAAATCAACAACGTCTTTATTTTTTTAAAGACTGGATGACAACATAAAAGTTTGTGCAGTTGTAGCTAATGTAGTGTTATTTTCTCCGCTTTTACTACTAAAAGCAACTCCCTCTACCTTTCCTCCTAGTGGGCGATCTGGCCGTGCGGCTGTGAACGTGCATCGGGAGATAGTGGGTTTGAATCCCACTGTCGGCAGCCCTGAAGAAGGTTTTCCGTAGTTTCCCCATTTTCACACCAGGCAAATGCTGGGGCTGTACCTTAATTAAGGCCACGGCCGCTTCCCTCCAGCTGTTATGCCTCTCCTATCCCATCGTCGCCATAAGACCTATCTGTGTCGGTGCGACGTAAAGCCACTAGCAAAAACAAAAATAAAACCTTTCCTCTTTTATAGTTCAGCTCACGTTTTATGTAGACTCCATTCAACAAGTTACAAAATATGTCATGCTCCTTTAACAATTTTAGTTTCTTTTTTCAAGTAATTCCAATGTGAATCAGTAAAAGACTGTGAATAACCAAGTGGGGCATTGTAAGAAACGTTGACTGTCTTATCTTCTTTTACGCCCCAGGAAATGCGAAAAATATTGAAGTGAACCATGTTATTAGAATACAGGAGTAAGATACTTTCTTTGCAAAGGCTATATTTAACTGTTCCTTAAAAAAAATATAATTTATCAGTAATGATACACTCATTAACTTCACTTTCAATTTCATCGATTATTTTGTGTACAGATTCTATTTTATCGTGGACAGTCACTTTTGAGTTACGAGCAGGTCTAAACAGGAAGTTATAAATACTTTTCTAATTTGACCATTTTAATATCTTGCCCCCATCACCTAATGCACGTATATCAGGGTTATAACTCATGAAAATATCATGTTTAATGGATTTAAAATCAAGAGCCTCGTTTAATGTTAAGGAAGTACCAATTTTCGGAATATTTTCCTCAGTCACATACATTTTGAAAATACAGACTTTGGCTGTTAAAGTTGACGGAAACTTTGTCCAAATCTAATTTGCGTTTAATACTGAAATTACCCTGAACTTCGTCGAAGTCCTTGATCCTGTCATATTCTTCCTCAGCTTTCTTTCTTTCCTTCCTCTTCCCGTTTTTCAATTTCTTCTTGTCTTTGAATAGGATTTTTGCTCGTTGTTGGAAGATGTTTTATACAGATAGGCAGGCACATTTTAAAACTTAGGAATAGCATCGTTTGAGAGTTTTAAATGGTTAGGTTTTACAGTTAAAAGAGACTCATCAGGTCTTTTAACGGAATCGTCCCTAATTACGAAACTTCGTCGAAGTGTTTTATGCACACAACTGAGCTTGCTGAAGGGATGAATTCGGTTCGATGGATAGCTATGATCCACTTTTGTTTCCGAAACACGCCAGTAGGAAATTTAAACACTGAAATATTAGGCTGTTTTGAACTGTACTTTATTCTACAACCAGGTATACAACACGACGTGGCCATTATTCACAATGTTCACACACGTTTAAATCATTCAACACCATCGATAGCCTCACTGCTGCGAAGTTCAGATCAGCTTATAAGTCTCTGGCGAGAAGTGAAGCGGCTGGCGACTAGTGTGACGTAGCGCCCGAAGTGGAGGGGGAGCCTTATGGCCTGTATATCTAGTTGGCCTTGCTCTAGCCCGGCACCATGCCAGGCGTGCACGTCTATGCTGTGGAGTCAATGGTAGTCTTCTGAGCGGACGCCGGGAGTGCAGGCCTCCTTCAACCAATCGACGGGAAATTGTTCTGGTCGATATTGGAACAGCCAGGGTGTCTTGCACATGCTGAAGAATGGCGGTTGACGTGGCGTGCGGGGCTGCCACCGCTTGGCGGCGGATGCGCCGATCCTCGCGTGCTGACGTCACTCGGGCTGCGCCTGGACCCCTCGCACGTGCCACATGTCCCTGCGCCAACCATCTTCGCCACAGGCGCTGCATCGTGGACACATCCCTATGGGTATCGGCTGCAATTTGACGAAGCGACCAACCTGCCCTTCTCAGCCCGATCACCATACCCCTCGTAAAGTCGTCTGTCTGCTGGAAATGCCTCCGTTGACGGCGGCCTGGCATTCTTAGCTATACACGTGTCCTGTGGCACACGACAACACGTTCTACAATGACTGTCGGCTGAGAAATCACGGTACGAAGTGGGCCATTCGCCAACGCCGTGTCCCATTTATCGTTCGCTACGTGCGCAGCACAGCGGCGCATGTCACATCATGAGCGTACCTCAGTGACGTCAGTCTACCCTGCAATTGGCATAAAGTTCTGACGACTCCTTCTTGGTGTTGCATTTGCTCTGTCAGTCAGTGTATTTTGGTCAGTGTGAAATATCACTGACCCCAATCTACAGTTTTTCAACTGTCTAAAGCATGGAGGAAAGACATTATTATTATTATTATTATTATTATTATTATTATTATTATTATTATTATTATTATTATTATTATTATTATTTATTTATGTACGATTTTTTTAACATATCTCTCCTACTTTTGCGTACACACATACTTCCTGGTCAGTTGTAGCCAAGAAATGTTTTAAGGCTAGCTGGTATTGTTTAAATCCTCGCGAGAATCATCTTCAGAACAATAAAAGAAAAAGAGGCATTATGATTAGTCGATATAACTTGTTTCCTTAGAAAGTCCTGAGTCTACTACAAGCAGACATTCTCTCACGCAGTCAAGGAATGAGGGTTCGCTTGAGGAAGAGCACGCTAGCGTGTCCGATGCGGTTCTCGCAGGATCACTTCCGATCCTGTACGTCTTGTATGAAGCGGGGTCGCCTCGGGAACTAGGAGGGCAGTCACGTGTGAAAGTACGTGACCGGATATAGTGTGTAGTACTATCATACTTCATCACCTCTCATTTCCATTTTACAACTTCTCGTTCACGGATTTCTGATGTATCTACATGCAAATCAGTTGCATTACACTAGCCTTTAATCATTAATTACTGTTCATGGGATGAAATGGTAGTTGCCCTACCCCAATTCCACAGCACTCCTCCATACTTTCATAATAGAATAATAACAAACGTTCATAGTCACTGGCCGAGGTGGGCGGGGTTCGAATCCCAAGCAATGGATGTGGCGGTTTATGTGATGAATAGTCACGTTCCAGTGGTTTAAATTCCACGAAAATCTTGAGGTTCTATAGTTACAATCACGATATAAACATCCACGTAACACTACAAGATTACTTGCTTCTTCCCCTTTTTTCAAATTATTATTATTATTATTATTATTATTATTATTATTATTATTATTATTATTATTATTATTATTACTATATTTATTTTCGTTTGAACCAATTTTTCTTTCTTCCTTCATCCGTTGAGGCTGAAGTGGGAATCGAACCCCTTCTACTCAGTTGACCTGTGGAGGCTGAGTGGGCCCCGTTCCAGCCCTCGTACCACTTTTCAAATTTCGTGGCAGAGCCGGGAATTGAACCCGGGCTTCCAGTGGTGGCAGCTTATCACCACAGAGGCGGACTTCAGCCACTTTCGCAACTTCCATCATTTTCTCAAGTTCTCTGACTCTTTCACCAGTTCTCCATCCGTTGGCTTACTCGTGCTCGTCGTCCTGCCGAAAATACTCTGTTCTTTCTCATTTTCTCGTCGGACAGATCCTTCACTTCCGCACCCTCTCTTCTGAAGACTTGTCTGTTTCGGACATCTGCACTGATTCCACACTTTTCTCAATCCCGTTGGGCCGGTCTGAGTGACTCAGACGGTTGAGGCGCTGGCCTTCTGACCCCAACTTGGCACGTTCGATCCTGGCTAAGTCCAGTGGTATTTGAAGGTGCTCAAATACGTCAGCCTCGTGTCGGTAGATTTACTGGCACGTAAATGAACTCCTGCGGGACTAAATTCCGGCACCTCGGCGTCTCCGAAAACCGCAAAAAAGAAGTTATTGGGACGTAAAACAAATAACGTGATTATTATTATTATTAAATCCAGATGGACTTCATTCACCCATGGGACTTGTGTTTTCCTGTTCTCTTGGAAAGTGAAAATCCTCACAGATACGCAGGTCGCCTATGGGAGTCAACTGGAATTCTGCGCCAGGCCTCTCCGGGGGCAACACACAAGTGTTCTTGGTAACATTTCGAAACAGTTCTTAATACCAATCTGTCAGTCAACCAGGAGGTATGTCGGCATCCTCTACCTCTGCTCGAAGATGTTCTCTTGCATGACGAGCTGGAGTATTCGGTACTGACTTCATTCCTCGTGATATGCCTGAAGTACTCTAGCTTATTTTGTTTGATGGTATGAAGGATATCTTTATTCATTCGACTCTACACGTTTTTGTCATTTACATGGTCGACCCATAATATTCTAAGTAACCGTCTATAAATCCACTGTTAAAAACCTTCGATCTTCTTCTCAGACGCTTTCCTCAATGTCCCGGTCTGAGCTCCATATAAAACACAGGGAACACGTAAAATTTACTGTAATTGCAGGGCTGAGTGGCTCAGACGGTTGAGGCGCTGGCCTTCTGACCCCAACTTGGAAGGTTTGATCCTGGCTCAATCCGGTGGTATTTGAAGGTGCTCAAATCGATCAGGCTGGGATGCAGTAAATGGCTTTCGGTCAGAAGAGATACCATATTTTCACTGAAATTTAGTTTTGAAATTTAGTGTCGAAGTTTGAAAGGAAAAGGGGGGGGGGGGTCGGTGGAGAACCTTCCTTGCTAAGAAAAAAAATTCGAATTATTAGAGGCAAATTTTTGGAATATGGAAAAGGCCGAAATAGTAGATTTCCTGTTTAAAACAGGTCATAAGTCATCGGCTTACCACCTATTCTAAAAACAACCACTTAATCCTAAATCCTCATAAAACACAAAGTATTATTATAGGGAACTCTAAATCAATACATGCAATACATGCAATAAGAAATATCAATCCTCCGGTGACAGGTTCATGTTGGATTTCAAGAAGTCGATCCATCTCAATGCTGGCCACCTTCGTCTCTGAGACCCCTCCACCTTCCGAAGCATAATATTCTTTTCCAATGAATCAGAGCGTCTCAAAATGTGTCCAAAGCATACATCTGTAATCTTGGGTTAAATGCCTCAAGAACCAGATCTGGTTTGATCTTTTGAATGATCCATATATTTGTCTTCTTGGCTGTCCAAGGTATACGCAATATCTTTCTCCAACACCAGAGCTCATATGCATCAATTTGTTTCCTATCTCACTTCGTTGTGGTCCAACTTTCACAACCATATGTGGGCTTTAACCATTCTGACACTTGAAGATCTTATCCACGCCTTTGAATGAGGCTCTTCCAAAGGCAAGTCTTCGACTAATTTATGGGCTGTTTGAGTCACTTCTACTGATTGTTGATCCCAACAAATAGAAACCATTCACCTCTTTGATTACTTCATTATTTATCATAACGTTTGATGATAAACCTGTTGTCATGATTTTGATCTTGTCGATATTCAGGTACGGGCCCATATTTTTACTCTGTCATTATGATGCCCTCTAGCTCTTCCATATTTTCAGCATCCAAAGTGGACAATGAAACCTCTGTGAAAAATACAGGAAAGTATAACAAGTTGGAAACGCCTCTCAAAATATGTTTAAATCCAGGAATGTCAGCAGGAATACGAAAATAAAAATATGTTCAACAGTACTAAGACCTATAGTGACGTACGGCTCAGAATGCTGGGTGATGACCATCAGAGAAGAACAGTGGCTGTTATGGTGGGAGAAAAGATATTGAGAAACATATTTGGAGCAGTTAAAGATCAGGATGGATGGAGAAAATACAAATCTAGAGTTGCAAGGATTGTTTGACCAGCCAGATATTGTCGTTAAAATTGAGCAAAGAACAATTAGGTGGGCTGGTCACGCCCGGAGAATGGAAGAAACCCGTATTGTCAAAAAGGTCTTTATAGGAAAACATGAAGGAAGGAGGAGGAGGAAGAAGATGAGGAGGAGAGGAAGGCCCAGGGAAAAATGGATTTCCAATGTTGTGGATGACCTTATAAAGATGGGAGTTGAATGCTGGAGAAGGAAAGCTGAGGACCAAGTTGAATGAAAGCAGGTGATTAAGGAGGTCAAGGACCTACAAGGACTGTATCGCCGACCAGTAAGTCAGAGAGTAAAGTGGTGTCATATGCATACCTCAAGTTGTTTATATTCAGTCCGATCCAGATTTCCTCAAGTTATACTCATCGTACAATTGAACAAGTAAGGAGAAAGTATACAGCCTTGTCTTACTCCTTTGCTAATGGAGAATCGTTTTGTTTCACCATGCATAAAGGACTGTCAAATGAAAACAGATAACCTGCCAGAAAAAGTACAGTAGAACATTTCGTATCTCAAAAGTAATCACTAGAACTGTTAAAATATTTATCCCATTGGGTGATGAGACGCTCAGTCCCATTCTTGAAACAGCCGGCGAGTTGTCGACGGAAACACATCTATACCCAGTCACTCGTCGTCGTCCGGTGCAAATCGATTTCCATCAATGTCTTTCTTCAGCTTCCGCAATATGTGGCAATCGCATGAAGATAGGTCTGGACTGTAGGGATGTCATTAAAGAGTTTTCATCCAAATCTCCGAAGCGTATTTTTCAAAGAGTTGACAGTGTGTAGGTGGGCGTTATCACGAAGAAGGATAATGCCAGTCTCAGGTGTTTTGACTTTATAGGTGCGCCTCAGTTTCTGTAACGTGCCTTCATAGAGCTCTGCATTGATTGTGACCCCAAGCTTGAGCTAGAAAATGCTAAATTCAATTCTTTTAATGCTTCTTTTTAATCCCTAAAATTTACCATCAGTACATCCAATGGTGGTAATTATTTCCAGAAATTCGTAGTCGATAGGAATTTGTTGATTTACGACACTGTAGAGGAAGTTATAACTCTTGTACTTCCGCAAATTAGATTAAGAAAAATCACTTAAGCGTTGTTTATAAGTCCACGCAATTATGGGATCAGCTTATTTCATTTCCTGATGTCCCATGCCTCTGGACAGAGAAACTAGTGCAGTGTGTGGATGCCCGATACCTTGTATGCGGTCAGGGTTCTGCGGTTAACAAACCACAGATACTCGGAAGAACGAGAAAGTTTGGTCGGGAGGATACTTAAAATAACACCAAGAAGTTGTTTTCTAGCCCAAGGGTAAAGGAGGTCATTAAAATGACAGGAGCACAACACTGTCATTGTGTTACGGAAAGAAACTCGCAAACTTATTTCTGTGGAAGCTGATTATTTTCCCTTAAGGTCGATAACACCTTTGGAGGCACTGAAAGTAATATTTAAATCCTTGTTTAACTCAGAAGAATTTCTTGAAACCTTATTTTCCGAGTACGTGTATTCACTGCCACTCTGGATTTTTATGACAGCTGATGGGGAATTGTTGAAGATCCAATCATCCTTTTGCCTGAGGATACAACATATCATAATAGCTTTCTCAGTAACAATTACTGCGCTTTTGTATTATTTAAGTCGTTTGTTCTCAAGCTGATTTATCATTCCATATGTTATTAAACGAAGGTGTTATTGTTAACATTGATGGCCCGTACTTGTAGACATGATATGGGCTTTTGGGTTTATGCCGTGTCAAGAAATCCAGATGATCTCTTTACGTTTCACAGAGAACTTTTCTCCGTGACTTCAGAAGAAAATCTCGACTGTTCACGAGGTAGACCTCTACAATAATGAGGGTTTGAATTTAAGAATGCTTTACCGTTGGTCGCTGTAAGTACGCTCATTCGTCACCAGATGGCTCGCTGTATGCTAGTACAGCATTCCACCTTGTTTCTTTGACACGTCATAAGCCTGAAAGTCTTTATCACATCTAAAAGTGTTATTAGTTGTTGGTTTCCACCTGGATCTTTGAGGTTCAATTATTGGTGGATATCGGGTTAGAATATTAAACTAAAAATTGCGTGGCATCAGGAACAGTACCCAGTCCTAATCCCGGTATGTAAATTGGTCTGTATCTTCCCGGTTATGTTGTTACACTGCAGTAGTATTGGTTATATTTCCGTGTAAACAAGACTCTTATTTTTAAGTAAGTACCGACATTTGTTTCTAAGAAACACAACAGTATTTTATAAACAGGTTGTTTTCCTTGGATTCTACACACCTTAAACTACTTCTCCACATATTCACCTCCATTATTAAGGCACTTGTCACAAGGGGGCACAAACATAACATGCATACGTTTTTGGGTTGGGAGTGTATTTAGAATTAGCGTCATCAATTAATTTATCGTAGACAATTTTGCGTGGACAGAAAACCGACACCCGGTAACCAGGCAACCAGTGTTCGTCATCATCTTCCTCACGTTGTTAGCGTGTGCCAGAACACTGCCCTCTATATACAGTAGGCGCAAATGGCGCCATGTTTTAAACGAATATCCACTGTCTTGACTGGTATTTCCTCTAGGTCATAGCAAAGCCCCTTACACACGGTAACGTCACCGAAGGTAGTAGAAATGTTCTCATAATACGTATCTTGTGAATATTTGTAGCCATAAAATTTTGCGTTAAATCAGCGACCATTTTGTTGGACGTAGATCATGAAAAGCGGTGCTATCTTGTGACGCCATGGGAATGTTGTATGCTGAATCACACGCCATATTGTTGGACGTAGATCATGAAAAGTGGTGCTATCTTGTGACGCCATGGGAATGTTGTATGCTGAATCACACGCCATATTGTTGGACGTAAATAATGAAAAGTGGTGCTATCTCGTGACGGCATGAGAATGTTGTGTGCTGAATCACACGCCATATTGTTGGACATAGACCATGAAAAGTGGTGCTATCTTGTGACAGCATGGGAATGTGTGCTGGATCAGCTGCCATTTTGTTGGACGTTGATCATGAAAAGTGGTGCTATCTTGTGACGCCATGGGAATGTTGTGTGCTGAATCAGCTGCCATTTTGTTGGACGTAGAACATGAAAAGTGGTGCTATCTTGTGACGCCATGGGAATGTGTGCTGGATCACACGCCATATTGTTGGACGTAGATCATGAAACGTGGTGCTATCTTGTGGCGGCATGGGCATGTTATGTGCTGAAACACGCGTCATATTGTTGGACGTAGATCATGAAAAGTGGTGCTATCTTGTGACGGCATGGGAATGTTATGTGCTGAAACACACGCCATATTGTTGGACGTAGATCATGAAAAGTGGTGCTATCTTGTGACGGCATGGGAATGTTGTGTGTTGAAACACACGCCATATTGTTGGACGTAGATCATGAAAAGTGGTGCTATCTTGTGACGGCATGGGAATGTTGTGTGCTGAAACACACGCCATATTGTTGGACGTAGATCATGAAAAGCGGTGCTATCTTGTGACGGCATGGGAATGTTGTGTGCTGAAACACGCGCCATATTGTTGGACGTAGATCATGAAAAGTGGTGCTATCTTGTGACGGCATGGGAATGTGTGCTGGATCACACGCCATATTGTTGGACGTAGATCATGAAACGTGGTGCTATCTTGTGGCGGCATGGGCATGTTATGTGCTGAAACACGCGTCATATTGTTGGACGTAGATCATGAAAAGTGGTGCTATCTTGTGACGGCATGGGAATGTTATGTGCTGAAACACACGCCATATTGTTGGACGTAGATCATGAAAAGTGGTGCTATCTTGTGACGGCATGGGAATGTTGTGTGTTGAAACACACGCCATATTGTTGGACGTAGATCATGAAAAGTGGTGCTATCTTGTGACGGCATGGGAATGTTGTGTGCTGAAACACACGCCATATTGTTGGACGTAGATCATGAAAAGCGGTGCTATCTTGTGACGGCATGGGAATGTTGTGTGCTGAAACACGCGCCATATTGTTGGACGTAGATCATGAAAAGTGGTGCTATCTTGTGACGGCATGGGAATGTGTGCTGGATCACACGCCATATCGTTGAACATAGATAATGAAAAGTGGTGCTATCTTGTGGCGACATGTGCTGGATCACACGCCATATTGTTGGACGTAGATCATGAAACGTGGTGCTATCTTGTGACGGTATGGGAATGTTGTGTGCTGGATCAGCTGCCATTTTGTTGGACGTAGACCATGAAATGTGGGGCTATCTTGTGACGGCATGGGAATGTGTGCTGGATCAGCTACCATATTACTGGACGGAGATCATGATGCTACGTATTTATTTCGATTTATCGGAACTCTGTATCTCCCCTGTAGGTGGAGTGAAGGAATGTGTACTCCCAGCATGTCATAAGAGTCTGCTAAGAGGAAAACAAGCGAAATCTGTACTCACTCTCTCGTCTTCTAGCCACAAAAACATGTCCACGATTCTACGCTTTTCCGTGCAACAGAAAAATTTACGTATATATTTTTTGTATGACTTCATCATAGAACAACGCCATCTCTGATGAAAGCCACCAAAATCAAACAGTAAAACTGAGTACCATCAGTCCTCACGATACCGCACACACCAAATCATCTGTGGCTACAGACGTTCGGCCGCTCTGCGGAATGTCGTGCACAGGTTGACGAACTTCATTGAACATTTTGAACCCCTTTCCTCGCCATTCCATCCGCCATTGCATTTTTCACCATTCATGCATTCAAGAATCGAATCACGGGCCGTATAACACAGCCCGCTGCTTGAGCTATTGTCCTGAACATTTTAAACATTCGCTACACTATGTGAATGTCTCCAACGTTGCTTGTGGAGTGTCGACGGATGAAGAAAGCCACGGAACATGCTTCAGTTTTTTTATTTCGTCCACACGTATTACAATAGTTGAATATTACCAATTGCCATGAACAATCCAGACTAGGAAGATCTAATTCCTTAAAAGTAGTACCCGATCATGGGTACGTTCCATGTGTCTTTTATTATGCATTTCCTTGCGTTTTCCCACTACTTTCTTAGGGTGGAACTAGCGCCATTTGAACTGACAATTCTCATTTGCTAAACCGACACTAAAATTAATTTTAGATATAAAATGATAATTCAGAAGGAAAGCATTAACAATAATAGAGCTGTTACAACAAAAACTAAAATGAAGCAAATTTTAAAAAAAACATAATTTAGAGATAGCAAGGTGATATTAAAACTACAGTAAATTCTATGGAGATTCATTTGTAGAGGTTTTGGCTTTGCTTTAATAAGTTGGTCGGTCATCGTGTCCTTTCGTGCAATAACATTGGTCAGACACACTCATAAATAGAGATGGGAATTTTAGGCAGGAATAGGTTAGAACAGGGCCTCTCAAACGCCAAAAATCGCAAGCGTGCAAACTGAGGCGCGGAGGTCCTGTGCACAGTGAATCGGTCCCACTCGGCTCGACTCGGACCAGCGCGTCGTCTCGGGGTGACTCGGGTAAGCTCAGCTCAACTCAGCTCGGATTTGGAGCGCTACGGAGCAAGTGAGGAAAAGGAAGACAGGCGGTGCGAGCGAGACAGGCATCGGGAAAGAGAGGGACAGCGCTATTGCTCCAAATCGAGGAGTGGGGTCTGCACTCTGGTCAATCAAGCGAAGTCGTCTTTTGCACCGTGCGCAGTGCAATGCACTGGTGCATGCACCCTGGGTTAGAATGCAAACGTAATTTAACAAGGCGCAAGTATCATCTAGCCGCTCTATGGTTACGTCGGCGAGTTGCATAAATTTTAGGGGTTCTGATAGTTCAGATTGTTAATATTTATGCAAATCTCATTACAGAACCGTCGTGCGGGTAGCAGACACTTGCGCCTTGTTCAAAATACGTTTGCATTCTAACCTATTCATGCCTATAATTCCCATCTCTACTCATAAAACACAAAACCTCATTTTCTTGGGACATGATGTATTTATGTTTAACCCATAGTCCCATTTCCTGATATGGGGTCGGAGATGAGGTGAGATGAAATTTATGGCATTTTTACGGCCGGATTCCCTTCCTGACGCCAACCTTAGTTGACGAGGTAATGAAGAAAGAATGATGATAAATGAAACTGAAAAAGAAGGAAGGAATCGGCTATGGTCTATATATAGGAATTACTTTCCCGGCATTTTCCTGGAAGTAAAAATGGGAAACCACAGAAAAGCATTCTCAGGACAGCCGACAGTGTGATTCTAACCCACTCGTCTCCCGAATGCAGAGCTTGGTTCCATTGTATCGCGTTAACACGCGCAGCTACCGCGCCCAGTTCTCTTGAGATGCACTCTTAGTCTTAAATAAAGAACTTGAGTGTGTATGACCATCTAAGAACATACCTTTATATTACTTCATTTCCAGATAGATTTAGTTGTTTACAGGTGCTAATTCCGATTGTAAATTCTACCTATTTCGGACTGCTGCATGAATTATTACTACTAGTCAAAGCTAGCAATTTACATAAACGTTGATGCTTCTTGGTTTCCCTTCAGCACGAGGAAGTGATAAATTGCAATCTCCCTACCATTATCAGCCTCAAACCAATCATTTACTGCCACTGCTAGATTTATTGAATTCCTAAGCTTTGTTACTCGAAACGATAAAATAGACTGGGTACGGCGCGGTGTGGTGAACCACGTGTTGTCTACAAGGTGAGATCGCCAGATATTGCGCTCAAGGTTGATGTAATACAATAAGACCAGTCAGTTTAATGACTGCATGTGTCCAGTGTCTATAGACAACGGAAAATCAACTGACTTTATTGGAAATTTAACAATCAAATTATCTTTGCCTCTTATCACTAAGGACGAGGAAAATCAACGAGGTTTTTTTGCCATATTTTTGTAAATATTTCTGTCTCTTCTTCACGTCAAATTTTGCTAAATTGTTCTCTTCTCACTAATTCGATTCTGTATCGCTGCACTCGTGATTCGATCTACCCATCTCACCTTCAGCATTCTTCTGTGACACCACATATCAAAAGCATATGTGCTCTTTCTTTCTTTCTTTCTTTCTTTCTTTCTTTCTTTCTTTCTTTCTTTCTTTCTTTTCGAGCTAGTTATCGTCCATGTTTCACTTCCATACAATGCCACGCTCCAGAGGAATGTCTTCAAAAACATCTTTCTAATTCCTATATCAATGTTCGAAGTGAGCAAATTTATTTTCCTAAGAAATGCCTGCCTTGCTTATGTTAGTGTGCATTTCTTAGCCCTCCTTCCTTTTTCCATTGTTAGTCACTCTACTATCCAAGGAACAATATTCATCTACTTCCTTTCAGACTAATCTAATATTTCCTGCATCACCTGACTTCGTTCGACAGCACTCCATCACTTTTGTTTTGGATGTATTTATTTTCATCTGGTCGGTAGATGCAGAGTGGGTCTCGGCCCTTAAGTGGCCACATCTCTACCGCGGCTCTACGCCTGTGCATTCGGAAGACGGGACAAGGCTGGACCTCAAGGCTGGCGCCAAACGTCGGCTGTCCTGAGAATGGTATTCCGTGGTTTTCCATTCTCCTGCACTAAGGCGAATGCTGGGACAGTTCCTAGTATAGGGCACGGCCGCGAACCCCTTCAACTTCTCCGAGCATCTCCTTCACCGTAACAAATCTCCCGACCTGAGAGACGGCGTCACCGTCTAAGAGGCCCTCCTCCTCTTTCTGGGGAGGAATGAAAATATTTTAGTAGTAGTATTTTCATCTTATACTCCTTCTTCAGGACTGTGTCTAAATAATTCAGAAATGTCTCCAAATCGTCAGCATATTCAGATAAAATAACAATATCATCGGCAAATCTCAGAGTTTTCGTTTCCTCTCCTCGGATTGTGATTCTCTTTCCAAATCGCTCTTTGATTTCCTTGACAACTTGTCGCATAGGGGCAGTAAAATGAAAACCTTTTTTCTTCGGGGGATGGGCGAAGCCCGCTCCCCCCGCGTGACCATCAACTCAATCTACATGGCCTCCAACATGCTATTAATTTCTAAGAAGAAAAGAGATAGCAGGGAAGAGTGGGAAGTGATACAAGGAGTATCTGCCGGTTTCCGAGTTAGATTCGCTACCACGGCTAGATTTTGTGTTGGTAAGGTGGTGTTAAGGTGTGGTATTGAAGATTCAGCGGAAAACCACATAGGCAGAAAAGAGAAGGAGCCTACAGTACATGTAAAACCTGACATCTTGTGATAGCACATGCAAGGATGTGGGCTGGAAAAGTTCAGAGGTTGTGTTAGTTAGGAATATGTGTCATGCAATCATAACCATTTCCTTGCCATTGTCTGTTATTATGGGGATCAGTCCTTCTTGTCACTGCCGGGTCGGCTCGGGTCCACTAGCGTGTGGGCTTTGGGAAACAGGTTCGTCCGAACATCCGTTATAACATATACTCCGCGCGAAAGGTGACAACACTGTTGTTACGTATCGATACTGCCTTCGCTGTGGTAGAGAACTGCATAGTGACAATTGACAAGTGCACGCAGTTGTTGGGTTATGTCTTTGTTGGGGCGCGAACTGGTTTAACGTGTTCATCCAGCTGTAGAAATGGAGGCAAGCAAAGAAGAGCAGAGAAGTGTGGTTCGTTTTCTGGTGACGCAGCGCTATGAACAAACTCTACAGAAACTGCGACGGGCCATAAAGTCTAAACGCCCTGGAGTGCTGTCGGATGGAGTCATCCTGTTGCATGATAATGTTCGCCCCCATACTTCCAATATGGGGAAGGCTACGCTTCAGCGATTGGTTGGGAAACACTTCAGTATCCTCCGTACAGTCCGGATCTTCCACCTTGTGATTTTCACATTTTCGGCGACCTGAAGAAAGACAGTCGTGGATGTCGGTTTTATTCGAAACAGGAAATGCATGAGTGGGTGCGGTTGTGGATCCGTCAGTGGCCTACCTCTTTCTACAAAACTGGAATTGATCGTCTCATCTCCCAGTGGGATAAATGTATTAAGGCTTTTGGTAATTACTTTTGAACAAATAAAAGCATTCCATAGTCACGTTGTAGCAGGTGTTAGGTTTTCATCTGACTGCCCCTTATAAACAAACATTGAAAAGGAGAAAGGACAGGAACGGATAAATTTGACATTTGCTGTTTTGGTCCCACTGCGTCACTGTATACTAATCACCCGGCGGCACTCTTCGAACTTAAATATCGAGTTTTCAGAATTTCTGTTAAGTTGTGTAATAAACTAACAGAGAGATATAAACTGAACAGCGAGCAAGTGGATGCGCGGTTTGGGTCACGTAGCTATCACCTTGGGTTCGGGAGACAATGCGTTCGAACCCCACTGTCGGATGCCCGGAAGATGGTTTTCCGTGATTTCCCTTTTTCACATCAGGCTGTATCTTAATTAAAGTCCCGGTCACTTCCTTCCAAGTCCTACCCCGTTCCTATCCCGTCGTCGCCGTATCGGTGCGACGTGAAAAAAAGAGAAATATTTGAACTGAACCCTCTATCTACTTTTTTATTCCGGTATCAATTCCGAGATAAAAATTAAGTCTGAGATTTTAAAAAATGCGGCGTACAGGCAAAATTATAATTCTAAATTGTGAACTCAGCCCCAAGACAGATCGAATCTTCCAACAGCTCCACCACCAGCCATTTCAGATAACCTAGTCTCCCTCAAATTCTTACTGGAGAAATAAAGTGTGAGGTAGTTTCTCGTTGCTTTCTTCGCTGAACAATAAGATTATAATTAGATAATTACAAAAGTCCTCAGTGATTTGCACACACCAACAGACCCTGGCTTCATAAGGAACGGTGTTGCTATAGCATTGTTCATCTCTCTGCTTCTTGTGTATTATCAAAGCTTATGATGAGACTGAGACAGACAGATCAATGAAGGTACTATATTATTCAGCTCATACCAGAGGGCTGTATCTCACCAGGGGCGATGGAGGCTTGCACAAGATATACGAGCAAACACAACGTGCGCGCGCTGTTGAAACCAGACAAAAGAATGCCGAGCCTCGCAAAGAAAACAAAATGTCATCGCACGCTTATGCACGTGGAATAGACACACTTCACTTACATATTCAGTCATTGTTTCAAGGTGAATAGAACTGCCAGGCATTAGCGGGACTTCCTTTAAAGAATATCTTAGAAGCATTCTGGACATTTTGGAAGTCTGTGTAAATAACAACAACGCTGGCAAACTTATAGTCTTACGTAATTCTTGATATCGTGATCGTAGCCACGAGAACTCCAATAGAGAACTCCAATCTTATGTAGAACCCGAACCGCAGGAACAACATGTTCCCTTTTTAAAAATCTAGATACATTGAGTTTAATAAGAATTTCTGGGAGTGGCTTCATTGCTAACTTACCAAGGGAGTCTTGTTTCGAGATGTCATTTTCGTAATTTAAAAATCCACAGTTTGAGCCCTTCAGGCAAGCAAAAACATCCTAGGGATATGAGCTACGAATTTTTGGTAAATGAAATATGATAAATATCGAGAATATGTTTTATTTTATTCCTAAAATTTGCAATCCTTTTCTTAATCCTAGTTATCCGGTCGATTAGATTAGCTGTTTGCCGTTTTCTACCGCTAGAAGCGCTAATGTGAGTCAATGCAGAGTTTCACTTAAGCCCTTATAACTACATTCGTTGTGGGAATTTTTAAAAAATTCAAAAAACAAAAAAAAATCACAGAAAGAATTATGTAAATAAGTTAATTTTCCGTGCGCCTCTGTGGTGTAGTGGTTAGCGTGATTAGCTGCCACCCCCCGGAGGCCCGGGTTCGATTCCCGGCTCTGCCACGAAATTTGAAAAGTGATACGAGGACTGGAACGGGATCGACTCAGCCTCTGGAGGTCAACTGAGTAGAGGTGGATTCTATTCCCATCCTCGAAGTGGTTTTCCGTGGTTTCCCACTTCTCCTCCAGGCAAATGTCGGAATGCTACCTAACTTAAGGCCACAGCCTTGACTATCCCTTCCAATCTTCCCATCCCCCCACAAGGCCCCTGTTCAGCATAGCAGGTGAGACCGCCTGGGCGAGGTAGTGGTCCTCCTCCCCACTTGTATCCTCCAGCCCGATGTCTGACGCTCCAGACACTGCCCTTGAACCGCTAGAGGTGGGAACCCTCGCCGAATCCGAGGGAAAAACCGACCCTGGAACTCGTTGGCTGAACGGTCAGCGTACTGGCCTTCGGTTCAGAGGGTCCCGGCCGGGACGGGGATTTTTACCTTAATTGGTTAATTCCAATGGCACGGGGGCTGGGTGTATGTGTTGTCTTCATCATCATCATCACGACGAGCAGGTCGCCTACGGGCGTCACATAGAAAGACCTGAACCTGGCGAGCCGAACCCGTCCTGGGATATCCCGGCACTAAAAGCCATACGACATTTCATTACCGACCCTGGAGGGTAAACAGATTAAGAAAGGAAATAGTTAATTTTCCTAGGATTCGAAACAAAAAAAAGATAACGAGCAAAGAAACAAGCGATTTCAGGCTGTTTTTCCGGAACTGCATTTAGGCCAGAAGTGATTTTCGAATTTTTCTTTAAAGTTTGGTAGATATATCCATGACTCGTAATTTGAAACCTTTCCAGGCACTTTAGCCCTTCACTTTTCGGCATAATTCAGGAAATTGCTTAATTTTACGTTTTCCGTAGTGTGGGGAACCCTACTTTATCAGCTAAGAAATGTTTATAACGTTACAAATTGTGTCCTGTCCCGAGATGGTGCAGCTCTTTTCAAGCACATCCTCAATGGAGGTGAGCTGCATTTCTGGCAATGCCGGGAATCGAACCTGGGCCTCCGAACCAAACAACGCTGTTATTATTGTGCTCCTCTACAGGTTAACAATCGGAACCACAAAGGGCTCTCTAGAAATGAGTGGGGTTACCGGGCGAGTTGCCCGTGCGCAGCTGTGAGCTCGCATCCGGGAGATAGTGGGTTCGAATCCCACTGTTGGCAGCCCTGAAGATGGTTTCCCGTGGTTTCCCATTTTCACACCAGACAAATGCTAGGGCTGTGCCTTAATTAAAGCCACGGCCGTTTCCTTCCCATTACTAGGCCTTTCCTGTCCCATCGTCGCCATAAGACCTATCTGTGTCGGTGCGACGTAAAACAGATAGCAAAAAAAAAAATTTTTAATGAGTGGGATGAGAAGCGGAATTCCCAGTTTCCTTTCTGCAGTGCCGTATTTATTTGTTTCAAGTTTGCTGCTCACTTCAGTTTGATCAACTGAGTTGCACGTTGCGAGCTCCTTAGTACCCAAATCACTTATATCGAACCTATGAAATATGTAATAACGATACGACAAAATGTCGCTACCCAGCGCATTACTCCACGCGGACTTGACATAAAACTGTCATCAAGCATTCTCAGATTTTCACTGGAGACCGTAGAGATCTCGCTGGTGATTTAATGAATATTTCCCCCCTAGTCTACTGAAGTTGTCATTGGCGTGCCACAAGGCAAGGAACATCAAAGCCGCGCCGAACGGTAACGTTTATATAAGAACACAATGCAAGTGGACATTTTTCGAATTGGAGGATCACGTTCCAGGAAATTGAATCACTCGTTTAACTGTAGGCCTATCGCTTATGACTTTGGACTAACGATCCTGTAAACAATTTAAGCTATTTCTAACTTTTCCTTGGGTTTTTGTAATAACGTATAGAGAAAAAAATCAGTCTCATGGGTATAGTGGTAACAGTTGGAACTGGTGGATTTGCTTCCCGAAAGTGATCAAATATGCCAGCAGCGTGTCCGTAGATGTTTTGGCATGTAGGCCCTACTGTATGTAATCGAAACGACGTAAAAAGCAGTACGCTGCGGTAAATTATCAAACTTTTCAGCTTCCCGATACATTCTCAATATTAATTGCTGTCTTCTGCTGAAATTTAATTAACTCATTATTTATAAATGAAGAATTTGTACATTTCCCGTCAATTTGGTGGATAACTTTGCTAGTTGCTTTACGTCGCACCGACACAGATAGGTCTTATGGCGACGATGGGATAGGAAAGGGCTAGGAATGGGAAGGAAGCGGCCGTGGCCTTAATTAAGGTAGAGCCCCAGCATTTGCTTGGTGTGAAAATGGGAAACCACGGAAAACCATTTTCAGGGCTGCCGACAGTGGGGTTCGAACCTACTATCTCCCGAATACTGGATACTGGCCGCACTTAAGCGACTGCAGCTCTCGAGCTCGGTGGTGGATTACTTACCCAGATCATATGCATGAAAGAATGAATCCTGTCGGCCAACAGTTACGATGTCAAGAAGCTGCAGGGAGGGTATTCTGTTCGTCAGCGAAATTTAAAATTGGCATAAAATGCAGTGTACAGAGTAAACTCGACGCATGTTCTTATTTCTTGATAGATGCTGTGTTTTTTTCATCTGTCTCTCGACCCAGGACAGAACAAATAGCATCTCCCACGCAAGTCACAGTCTCATCTATATCTGTGACAATATGGAAACTGCTGAGATATCCTTGGTTCTGAGTGATGGCATTGGAACGCGACTTGTGCGCGTCTGGATGCAACTCATAGGACCAGTTTTGTTGCAATAGAATTTTTTTCCCAGCCGAGAAGGCAATGGACGACTATCTCACTCCTCGCTATGGCATCGCCGTTGGTTTTTTCAGTTTCCGTATAAATGGATAAATTCTAGTGGTGTTATTTGAGGATTCAAACAACCACCAGGCTGAAGACTTTACAGGGTAAACCCATTATCTACTTTCATCTAACATAGACTACTCGACGCACAGAAAGAAATCCGATACAAAACAGACCAATAGCTCTCTGCTATATTGCGGAATACATATCCTTTGTAAGTGTATGTTTGCTGGTAAAACAACATCCCGCTGGTAGCTCATGATGTACTGTAAAACATATACGAAAGACAATTAATACTAATTTACTATCCATATTTACATCATATACTTCAAAAACACAATAGAGCGCGGCGATCATTGCTAACAGCACCATAAGCGAAACATAGTAGCTCAAGTTCAAATCTGCAATCGATCATTGTTGCCAAGTCCAACAGTCTTTTCAGCCTACTATTAAGGGTGTCCGACAGAGCAGCGAACTACTTCAGTAATTCAAATACCATAACAAATACAATAAGAACAATTTTGAAATAAATAAATATTTAAGAAAGTCACTGTCCCAACAGTAAGTTATATCTCCTATATACTGTTCAGTATCAATCATTCAATCAATCAATCAATCAATCAATCAACCACGACTAATCTACATTTAGAGCTGTCACGCAGGTTTCAGATTCGTTATCTGTTGCTTACCTAGTCTTTTCTTAAATAATTGTAAACATTTGGAAATTTATAGAACATCTCCTTTGATAAATTATTCGAATCCCTAACTCCTCTTCCTATAAACTAATTTTTCCTCTTGAATTCCAACTTTAACTTCATATTGTGATCTTTCCTATGTTTAAAAACTCCACTCAAACTTATTCGTATACTAATGTAATTCCACGACATCTTTCCACTGACAGCTCGGAACATACCTCATAGTCCAGCAGATCGTCACCTTTCTCCTAACCCAAACTTTGTAACCTTTTCGTAACACTACTCTTTTGTCGGAAATCACCCAGAACAAATCAAGCTGGTTTTCTTTGGATTTTTCTAGTTCTCGAATCAAGTAATCCTGGTGAGGGTCCCATACACTGGAACCATACACTAATTGGGGACTTGCCAGAGACTTAGGCCTATGCCCTCTCCTTTACATCCTTACTAGAACCCCTAAATACCCTCATAACCATGTGCAGAGATATGTAGCCTTTATTTACAATCCCGTTTGTGAACACCCCAATGAAGATCTTTCCTCCTTTATGAGTCTCATTTTTATTTGTTTTTGTTTGTTTTTATTTCTTTGGTTTCAAAAGTATTTTGTACAGTTTGTTTCTAATTGTTCCATGCTTGATTATTATTGCAATTAAATGTGGAATAATAATGTAATTTCCTTTCTTTCCAGGTAAGTTCAACATTTCTTTCCTGTCAGACGTTTCGTTCGTGGTTGATGTACAGTAGGTGAGTACATGGGAAATGACTCTCCAAACAACGAAATATTATCACTGAAGCTATAACTCACAGCAATACCATCCATCTTTAAACATAGTGGCGCATACATAATTAACATTTATTTTGACAGACAGTTAAATATGCAATTACCTCACGTTGGGAGTGGAAGCTGTTTCTTAACCGTTACTACTGAGCGGTCTGCAATTGTGTGTTTGTTATAACTGTAATTCTTTAGATTTAGGCGTATGTACGTCGGTAGATGTGCCTTTGCTGGCAGGACCTAGTGTTTACAGTGCACTATATCTTCTGGTATAGGCTAGAGCAATTTTGTTACTTTCATAGATCTGTCTCTATCTTATCCTTGGCTTTGACAATATGAAAGTGACTGAGGTATGAGTGATGCTAGTAATGCCAATCCTTATGCAACCAGTTCCTGCTATGAATGGTGTGAAAATGTTGCTCATAGGGTCGGTTATTACCTCTATATTTTAATGCGTATGTTAATTGTATATTTTTACAGATTATGCTTGTAAATGCCATACGATAATAATAATAATAATAGGGTCGGTTGGTGTATGCATTTCAGTGGGCTTGGCAGAATGATATGCAATAGCAAATCTGGCTCCGTGAGGAAAGCAACGGGAAACTACCTCACTCCTCATTTCCCTAGTACGCCTCTTTAGTGATTCCTAGGCCATCTATGACAGCTGATGGTAGAGCTGTTGAGGATCCCACCAGCGGCATCGCTGACGGACTGAACATACATACATACATACATACATACATACATACATACATACATACATACATACATACATACGTCGGTAGATACAGAGTGTGTCTCGGCCTATAAGTGGCTACGGCTGGTTCGTGGTCCAACAGCTCTGCACTCTGACCGGCCAACCGAGCAGAGGAGGGTGGCCACGGCTTGACCGTGGCTCTACGCCTCTCCATTCGGGAAACGGGACAGGGCTGGACCTGCCAGCTGGCCCAAACCGTCAGCTTTCCTGAGAATGGTTTTCCGTGGTTTTCCATTCTCCTGCACTTAGGCGAATGCCGGGACAGTTCTTAGTATAGGCCACGGCCGCCAACCCCCTCACCTTCTCCGAGCATCTCCTTCACCGTAACAAATCTCCCGGCCTGAGAGACGGCGTCACCGTCTATGAGGCCCGCATCCCCCTTCAGGGGAGGAATGAAAACATTTTAGTGGTAGTAGATTTAGGGGTGTGATAACAAGGCCACCCGGTGGTTATGATCGTTAACGCGTCAAGTCTATATGGTGTGACGCCGTGGTTTGTCGGTTCGAGTCCCGTTGATCGAAAAAAATCACCATCATATGTTGGCCAGCAATGTAGGAGAGGTGGTTGTATACAATTCATAATCAGTAGATTGCGTGTCAAAAGCCAGGATTTAATTCCAAACCTCTATGCAGTGTTCGGATGGAGTGAGGGCAAGTGACGCTGTTGATGGTGAGTCTTCCGGCGGATGGAGACGTTAAAGCCTCGAGCAGACCCCTTGGTGCTATTCGACAGGAGTAGGCTATGTGCCGGCACTGGGTTTCACCCTCTTCCTCCCCATGGAGTGAGTCATTTCATCTCATTAACTCCTCTGATGAGTTTGACATCAGGACGTAAAAAATCGCTACGATGATTAATCTCAGTTCAGACCCGACCCCGTAGAGAAATGGGACAACATAGGTGTGTGGTAACACCTAGGAGTTTAATTAAAGCCTTATTCAGCTAGTATAAAAATCTACACTTCGGGTAATCAAATTAGCGCTATTTTATTATACTCGAATTAAGAAACTTATGCTCTCCAAATCTATATATACACAAGAACCTCGTTTATCCGGCCCTTATTAATCCAGATCTTCGGTTTATCCGCATCGAAAATGATAAAAATTTATTTTTACTTGTACAGTATTTCTTTTACGCCGTCGACTCTTCTTGAATGTCTTTTCCGCCAAGGATAGTTAACGACAGGAATTTGAAGTACGGTAATCTAGCCACGGTCTATCAATGGTACCGTCGTGGCGTTCGCCTGGAATTAAGAATGGGAAACCGTGGAAAACCATTCTCAGGACGGCTTAGGTGGTATTCAAACCCACGCTCTTCTGAATGCAACGCACTATTAATTCACTGATTGTGAATTCGAAAAAGAAACCAGCGCTTCATCAGAAGAAACAGTGACTCAAGGAGAGGCAACAATGCAGGTGGACAAACTGATGGCCTATTTAGAGTCCTTGACTGAAACCACACCGGAAGAACTGTTGTTAGTAAAACGTCTTCGTGATCGTGCTGCGCGCAAACGCTCTTCAAATGTAAAACAGAAAAAAACTCACACATTATTTTAGTGCATAAAGAAGAATCATAAATGTACGAAAAGTGTTCTGATATCTTTTGTACAATTTAAAAAAGGTATTACTGTACAACTCATGTTAATAGATAATATAATATGTACTGTATTTGTTTTTTAGTGTTTTCCGGATTATCCGGATTTTCGATAATCCGGATCGGCTCCGGTCCCACTTAATCCGGATGAACAAGGTTCTTGTGTACGTATAAAGATAAATGTTTGTAGGTATGTCTCGAATGGACTCGAAAACTACTGGACGGATTTCGCTGAAAATTTAACAATTTGTTCTTATTACGCCTGCGAGGGTTTAGGAAGTGGTGAAATGAAATGAAATGAAATGGCGTATGGCTTTTAGTGCCGGGAGTCTCCGAGGACAAGTTCGACTCGCCATGTGCAGGTCTTTTGATTTGAATCCCGTAGGCGACCTGCGCGTCGTGATGAGGATGAAATGATGATGAAAACGACACATACACCCAGTCCCCGTGCCAGCGAAATTAACCAATAATGGTTAAAATTTCCGACCCTGCCGGAAATCGAACCCGGGACCCCTGTGGCCAAAGGCCGGCACGCTAATCACTTAGCCATAGAGCCGGACTAGGAAGTGGTTTGAACGAAATATGATGGGTAGTTCGGTATAGGGCGTGAGAAAGGTTTAAAAAAATAGGGGAAGGTAAGTAAACCGCATAACGAGTCTGATCAGCGGATTGCCTAACTAACAGTATGCAAAGATTACAGTGTGTTTCTTAAAACTTATTAGAGCCTCCGTGGCTCACGCGGCAGCGCGCCGGTCTCTCACCGCTGGGTTCCGTGGTTTAAATCCTTGTCATTTCATGTGAGATTTGTGCTGGACAAAGCGGAAGCGGGACATGTTTTCTGCGGGTACTCCGATTTTCCCTGTCATATTTCATTCCAGCAACACTCTCCAATATCATTTCATTTCATCTGTCCATTCATTAATCATTGCCCCAGAGGAGTGTGACAGGCTTCGGCAGCCGACACAATCCCTATCCTCACCACTAAATGGGGCTTCATTCCATTCCTGACCCGGTCGAATGACTCGAAACAGACTGTGGATTCTCTTTTCATTCTTAACATCTGTCTCCTTTTTCTTTTTCTTCTCCTATAAACGGTATATAAAATGAAAAATTGAAGTTCAGTCCTCATGGGATGGGGGTGAGAAGGAGTGAAGAAAGAAAATGTCGAAAATGACGGAGATTACAGGTGAATGTGTGTTTATGTTTCAACATAGCGCTCAACCAAACTAGATACACACATAACTTAATATTTGGAAAAATCCCTAAAGGAAGGGTGAAATGTAAAAATCCGAGAAATGACAGACATTAGTGCCGAGTTCGCAGTCTTTGTGGTAGCTGAGATGAACCGTGACACTCTGGATGCCGTTTGAGCCAAAGTTCATTCCCAATCGGGATGGGGATTAGAAGGGGTGAAAGGAATGTCCAAAATGACCGAGATCATGGATATGCGTGTGCATGTTCCAGCATAGCTCTCAACCAAATATGATACTCATGACTAGGGCCCGGATGTTTATGCAGTAATAGGGTAGAATGCAAACTTATTGAAGCGAGTAACAAGTAGAGTCTACCTGCACGACGGTAATGCTATGAGGCTTGCATAAACACTAGGGGTTCTGCCCATTAAAACCCTAATGTTTATGGAAACCGAATAATATTACCGTCGTGCAGGTAGACTCTACTCGTTACTCGCTTCAGTAAGTTTGCATTCTACCCTATTACTGCATAAACGTCCGGGCCCTACTCATAACTTACTGTTTGGGAAAGAAATCTGTAGGGTAAAACATCCTTACGGGCTGGGGTTGAAAATAACAGGAAACGACCAATATTAAATATGAAAACGATGTATGTTAATAAATATAGTTTTTATTTTGCATTTAATTAAAAGGTTAAGAAAAATCTAACGCAGTTGAATTAATGAAAGCGGGCGAATCCGAGGGCACCTGCTAGTATACCTATAAATCTAAGACAGAAATCTTTCACAAGCAGGGGAAACCCAGTGTTTTCGTTCGTACATAGATGCTCACCACAGATCACTGAAAACAAAACACAAGAAAGAAGTTGCGATGTGATATTTATTCTCACACGGTATGAGCAGTGCGCAATCCTGAATAATTGATTATCATTTCAGTATCCTATGTCCGTAGCGCTTGGTGATGTTTTGTATGTAATTGGCCACCTTCGGCATCTATCACGTGCTGTACACACCAAGGTATTCAATCGGATAATGGTACAATGGTGTGCTGTCATACGGCCAAGCAGGCTCTATTCAGTCACATTCGAAGTCCATTAATATTTGCTACGCCAGCCTTCACGCTTGACCAAGAATTTTTCATTGGATGAAAATCAGAAAATTATGCCGGCCAGGGCAGTAGAGATACATTGTTCTGACATAAATATATCTTACGGCACGGGGTCATACAAACATTTGTGCAACGTGACGCGACAACATGTGTGACAGGAGTGTAACCATAGTAACAATGCAGGAAGTGATGTAAGGAACTGATGGATGGTCAGACAATGTTACTGCTAGTATGCAGGCTATGTCTTATGACTGGTTGCCATCTGAAATTAGCAGCCGTTGATGGATGGCCATGAACGGGAGACACAGTTTATGATAATTTTCTCAAAGGGAAGAAGTAGGGGTTAGCGCTGCAGTATGCAGTCTGGATTGTCCTGCTAAAATACCTTGGATATTGATAGTGATGATGATTGTTAGGCCATCGGACCCTACTTGAAGATATGGATTGAAGATCAGCTCCGATTGTCCGACTCGTTGGTTGAATGGTCATCGTACTGGCCTTCGATTCAGAGGGTCCCGGGTTCGGTTCCCGGCCGGGTCGGGGATTTTAACCTTCATTGGTTAATTCCATTGGTCCGGGGCTGGTTGTTTGTGCTGCCCCGACCATCCCTGCAACTCACACACCACACATAACACTATCCTCCACCACAGTAACACACAATTACCTACACATGGCAGATGCCACCCACCCTCTTCGGAGGGTCTATCTTACAAGGACTGCACTCGGCTAGAAATAGCCACACGAAATTAATTAAGCTCCGATTGAAGTAAAGAAAGTTACGATGGTACTGAATAGCTACTGCAAGAAGCAATCTACTGTTTATACCCGATGGCATCTCCGACCAAGGTGTCACTGTGCGTTGGTAGAGTATGCTAGTGCGAAATGGCATCCCGATTTATAAGTTGAATTCAGAAATTTAAACAAAATATCTTTCATTTTGAAGAATGGGGGAACAGAAGGGTAACTGCCCTAGACTCGACCAAAACTAAACCAAGCCCCATGATTCTATAGCCCTGACGAGTCTTGGTCTATCAAGCGACCGTTGCTCAGCCCGAAGGCCTTCAGATTACGAGATGACGCATGTTCAGTACTATGAATCTTGGTCGTTATTCTTGGTTTTCCTGATCGAGTCCGCTATCTCACCGTCAGATATATCCTCAATTGTAATCACGTAGGCTCAGTGGACCTCAAACCAGCCCTCAGATTCAGGTAAGAAATCGTACCCGGGGCCTGCGAGTGAGAGGCAGGCACGCTACACCTATACCGGGGGGCCGGTTCCTAGACTCGACACGTATCAATCAATCAGTCAATACTGATCTGCATTAGGGCAGTCGCCCAGGTGGCAGATTTCCTATCTGTTTTCCTAACCTTTTCTTAAATGATTTCAAAGAAATTGGAAAATGTATTGAACATCTCCCTTGGTAAATTATTCCAATCCCAAACTCCCCCTCCTATAAATGAATATTTGCCCCAATTTGTCCTCTTGAATTCCAACTTTATCTTCATATTGTAATCTTTCCTACTTTTAAAGACGCCACTCAAAATTATTCGTCTACTGATGTCATTGCACGGCACCTCTCCACTTTTTAATTTCGTGTGGCTATTTTTAGCCGAGTGCAGCCCTTGTAAGGCAGACCCTCAGATGAGGGTTTGCGGCATCTGTCATTTGTAGGTAACTGCGTGTTATTGTTGTGGAGGATAGTGTTATGTGTGGTTTGTGAGTTGCAGGGGTGTTGAGGACAGCACAAACACCCAGCTCCCGGAACATTGGAATTAACCAATTAAGGCTAAAATCCTCGACCCTGTCGGTAATCGAACCCGGGACCCTCTGAACCGAAGGTCAGTACGCTGACCATTCGGCCAACGAGTCGACTACCTCTCCACTGACAGCTGACAAATCGAGCTGCTTTTCTTTGGATTTTTTCCAGTTCTTGAATCAAGTAATCCTGGTGAGGGTCCCATACACTGGAACCATACTCTAGTTGGGGTCTTTCCAGAGACATATATGCCCTCTCTCTTACATCCTTACTACAACCCTTAAACACCCTCATAACCATGTGCAGAGATCTGTACCCTTTATTTACAATCCCATTTATGTGATTACCCCAATGAAGATCTTTCCTTATATTAACACCTAGATACAATGAACCCCAAAAGGAACTTTCACCCCATCAACGCAGTAATTAAAACTGACGTATGGAAAAACCATACTCAGTAATGTTCAATGTACATACCCCCCACAAATAAATGCCATAGCACAACTCCTGTAAGGTTTCAGAATTTAATGAACTGTAGTGGAGATTTTAATTATGCATTGCTATGTACGCAGGCCTCTGTAAAATGTTATATCGTCCTCAAAATCTGTCCTTGGGTGGAAGTAATGGTGATGGTTACCTGGGAACAGCTTCGAAAAATTTACGTAGTGAATTAGTATGAAGCTGAAAAAATGTATATTTATTTTAATTTGAAGCTAATACGTTAAATAACAGTGCTAAAATAAATTCGTCTTCTTTTCCAGTATAATGCACGTAAAAAAGGAGAGGGTGACATTAAAGACCCTACAACATAGTTGATTATGGTAATCGAGTCGAGGCTGGAACTAATATATAATTTCCACATTTCAAAAACTACAATCTGAATCAACTTTCCGTCATTGAACAATTTACTCCTTGTTAGAGTATGCTAAATGTGGAATGTACATCACTCCTCCTCATCTCCAGCTTTCCTCCGCCCAAGGTGAGCCAGTTAATGTACCTTCAAAATTCCATAGTCTCGTCTTGGACTTGCTGTCGTGATGTGCGGGAGATCCCTTTCTCTAATCATAATTACGTGCCTGGAATTTGAAATGTCCCTGACCTCTTTCGTTATTATCATTATTATTATTGGATTTTCATGCACCTGTTACTGGCGCTGTTACGGGCCAGGGATGAATGGAAAGTGCAACAAGAGGATAGTACTGACGTCTTACATGCAAACTAAAAATTCCTTCAGGCAAGCAGCTCAGTGTTGAAAACATCCCAGAGAATTTTAGGTAAATAAAATATAATAAAGTATGCTCTTTTTTTTTTTCTAGTTGCTTTACGTCGCACCGACACAGATAGGTCTTATGGCGACGATGGTACAAGGAAGGGCTAGGAGTGGGAAGGAAGCGGCCGTGGCTTTAATTAAGGTACAGCCCCAGCATTTGCGTGGTGTGAAAATGGGAAACCACGGAAAACCATTTTCAGGGCTGCCGACAGTGGGGTTCGAACCTAGTATCTCTCGAATACTGGATACTGGCCGCACTTAAGCGACTGCAGCTATCGAACTCGGTTATAACGTATGAGAATATATTCTTTACTTATTCCTAAAAATGGCAATCCTTTTCTTACTCATAGAATGCAAAGTATTGCACCCATAAGGCGCACGATCTTCACGTTGATAAAACACCACTTCGTTTCAGAAGAATGTTCCACCTCGAACAGCGTCAGAAAAGTGCATAACGATTGCCGACTGGAACCCGGTTCATCACTGAACCTTATTGTTGGTACCGAGCTCGATAGCTGCAGTCGCTTAAGTGCGGTCAGTATCCAGTATTCGGGAGATAGTAGGTTCGAACCCCACTGTCGGCAGCCCTGAAGATGGTTTTCCGTGGTTTCCCATTTTCACACCAGGCAGATGCTGGGGCTGTACCTTAATTAAGGCCACGGCCGCTTCCTTCTCACTCCTAGCCCTTCCCTGTCCCATCGTCGCCATAAGACCTATCTGTGTCGGTGCGACGTAAAGCAACTAGCAAAAAAATACTTATTGTTGTGTAGATGCGTAAGTTCGTGCTGTTCTTATATTTTATATTATTTTATTGTCACTGTCACGCACTGTAACTCACAATCTCAATCACTCAGTGATGTATTCACCTCCACTCTCTATGACCTTCTGCCAAAGTTCAGGTGGCAGTTGAATGCCTCGCCTCTAGAACTGTTTTGGTTTTGCCTGGAAGAAATCTGTTAGCCACTGGTTGAGAGAAGCTTCGGCAGGAAACACTTGCCCCTGAATGTGGTTAGAAAGAGAGCGGAAAAGATGGAAATCTGAGGGGGCAATATCAGGAGAATACGGAGGATGAGGAAGATGTTCTCAGCCAAGTTCAGCAAGCACACCTTTAGTCAATAAGCAATAAGACTGGTTGTTGTCTTTGTCTTTTGTTGTCAATAGCAACGGCTCTATTCCTTCCACAGTAACGTAAGAAAGACCACAAGACTTTGTAGCAGCAGTCAAAGGGAAGCGTCACTCATTCTATTACCTCGAAAGAAACATAAACAGCTACTCAAGATTTGGATAGAAGCCCCCCCCCCCCCTTTTAACTACAACTACATTAATACAATCTGCTACCAATGGATATTCAAGACGCAATAAACAAGAACTAATTATTCTAATACTTTCACTGATCAAATCACCAAACTGCAGCAAGCTTCGAAAATTCTAGAAGCTGGTCTCCAACGGTTCCAAGATTTTAATTTTTAGAATATCATTTCGACTCAAATTACACATGGAGTCAAATCATAGTTGTTTTTAAATAATTGCATTGGATATCACAATTATTAACCAAATTCTCAATATCGGAAGTTACTGTTTTCCAGAAATCAATGGATTTTAGAAAAAATGGCCCCTATATTTTAACCTTCAGTTTATATTTATGACTTAAATTTAAAACCATATTACAGTTGATTCAATCAACCACAGCATTGTGAAAACAATTTTAGCCAAATTTTTGAATTGTACTTGCTACGTTTTGGACGTCAATGTATTTTAGAATTAAGGGTTACTCCAATTCAACATTGTAATTGTGAAAACAATTTTAACCAAATTTTTAAATTGTACTTGCTATGTTTTGGACGTCAATGTATTTTATAATTAAGGGTTACTTCAATTCAACATTGTAATTCATATTGTCACACTTTTAATGTGTACACAATTCCTATGTTTTTTACATATTATTACTAAACATGGATTTATACTCAAGCAAAAAATCTGTAAAAACAATCCAATTATGACAGGTCTTAACCTTGAGACAATTACGTAGGCTGAAGATGCTTGTAAATAAAGCGAAACATGTCCCTGTAAATTCGTGTTGTAGTATTTGAACTAGCAACACAAAACCAATTTGTATTGAATAGGTGGATTAAAATAATCACCATATTGTAAGCATTTATAGCAAATTTCAATATGGGTCCAATTATGAGATTAGTTACATGTAATAGTGACAATTGTTCAATGCATTGATGGATTAGAGGTATTAAGATGGGATACTTGCGTTGTATCTATAATTCTTCTTCTTCTTCTTTATCTGTTTACCCTCCAGGGTCGGTTTTTCCCTCGGACTCAGCGAGGGATCCCACCTCTACCGCCTCAAGGCTTCAGACTCTGGGTTGGGGGATACAACTAGGGAGAATGACCAGTACCTCACCCAGGCGGCCTCACCTGCTATGCTGAACAGGGGCCTTGTGGAGGTATGGGAAGATTGGAAGGACAGGCAAGGAAGAGGGAAGGAAGCGGCCGTGGCCTTAAGTTAGGTACCATCCCGGTATTTGTCTGAAGGAGAAGTGGGGAAACCACGGAAAACCACTTCGAGGATGGCTGAGGTGGGAATCGAACTCCCCTCTACTCAGTTGACCTCCCGAGGCTGAGTGGACCCCGTTCCAGCCCTCGTACCACTTTTCAAATTTTCGTTACAAAGCCGGGAATGGAACCCAGGCCTCCGGGGGTGGAAGCTAATCACGCTAACCACTACACCACAGAGGTGGACTATAATTATTCTCTTTGTCAAATTCTACAAGTTGTGTCTCATCAGTCTCGCATCTGACAGCTGGGTCGATTATATACCTTCGTTGAAGGCCTTTTTCTTTTTTGCGTGAGGCCTGCAGAGAGGCCTGGTGCAGGTCTTTCGATCTGACGCTGTATAGGCGACCTACCGGTCTGTGACGATGGAGCCCTACCTAGGATGATTTCTAATGCTTAAGAAAAGACACACCCAGCTCCCGATCCGTTGGAATTAACTAATTAAGGGTATAATCCCCGACTGTGCTGGGAATCGAACTCTTTGGACCAAAGGCCAGCATGTTAACCATTCAGCCACTGACCTGGACGTTGAAGGTTATGATTCCTACGTGACGAGTGCCGCTGGCAGCGAAGATGCCATAAACTTCTTCCTGAACAACCATGCCAGAAACTTTAGAGCTTTTGGCCAGGATGGAACAAATGCGAGGATGTATGGCTGTAGTTCGTTTCATTGTGCGTGCAGTGACCTGAAAGGTGAAGGACTCGGATCTCGGTGTAACAGTGTGGTCAACAGTTATCGTCGTAGATCCTGCTTGGCCGGGCTGAGTGGCTCAGACGGTTGAGGCGCTGGCCTTCTGACCCCAACATGGCAGGTTCGATCCTGGCTCAGTCCAGTGGTATTTGAAGGTGCTCAAATACGTCAGCCTCGTGTCGGTAGATTTACTGGCAAGTAAAAGAACTCCTGCGGGACTAAATTCAGGCACCTCGGGGTCTCCGAAAACCGTAGAAGAGTAGTTAGTGGGACGTAAAACAAATAACATTATTATTAGATCCTGCTTGGAATAAAAAACACCGCTGCTACGTTGCGAACCATTTCGACGGCAAACCGCCGCGAAGGATCAGTAGAAGAGTGAGTGAAAATGCAGCCCGCAGTGCAAAATGTAACCTATTGGCTTTGGAGAAACTATTATATACACAAACCTTCTGAAATTACTTGTTGCCTATGCCGACAGGTTTAAGAAATGCATAGTACAGTCATTAAGTTCGTGGACTGGCCGCTGAGTGTCGCTGTGGTGCACTAAAGGTGCCGTGACAGTTCTTTGCAAGTTCCATCAAGAGGCAGTTACGTGTATATACTATAAGCAGGGTATTTGAATGTGAGCGGCGGAACTTCAGAATGACGTAGTTTGAGCAACGGTGAAATTTCAAATTCTTCCAAAAATTAGGTAAACCCGCTGGCGAAACGTTTGAGTTGACGAGGTCGAAATTTCCCGTATGACCACGACACGGAAAAGAACCGCGAAATGACAGGTCAAAAGACTAGGCAATGCTTGAATTGCAGGCGCTAGTTTACGAACTTAACTGACTTTAGTATGTGGGTGTACGCTGTGTTGCCTACACTCTCGGCGCCAGTCCACGAACTTATTGACTGTAGTACTTAAGTGTATTGATGTATTGCCTACAATGTAGGCGCCAGTCCACGAACTTTCTGGCTGGTAGTAAAGGCTGTAAACACTATAAACATGTCAGGGTTGTCGACTGTGTGTAAACATTTAAGTGCTGCCTTCATTTGAACGAGCGCGCAAACTGACATGCGCTCTGGCGGCGCTTGTCTGAGTACGTGTCCCAGATCTCACGGGCACCGCTTCCGGGCATAAGTAACGAAGAAAAAAGAACAAAATACTCAAAAACAATAATTTAATGTAAGGTTATGTTTAAATTGAGAAAATAATGAGATAAAATTGAAAAATCTAAAAGTAAAAAAGGCAAAAAATGACGAAAACATTTCGTTATAAAAACGCATTTCTGTAAGCAGGGGGCCATGATCAAGATTTGATGTGTATGATGCACCTAGGGATCATTAATGACATCCGCTTTGCCTTTGATACCGTTGTGTTAGACGGTAACCTTGCTGAACTTCGAATTATTATTATTATTATTATTATTATTATTATTATTATTATTATTATTATTATTATTATTATTATTATTATTATTATAACATTGTAAAGAACATTGCAGCATTTGGTCTGTTCATGAATATCGGCAAGACCAAGCTGATTTCATTTCCTAAAACACCTAAGCAGGCGTCACTGCACATTAACAACACAATTGTTCGGCAAGTGTCATCCTTAAAATACCCTGGGACTATAGTGACTGAGCTTGCGATCCCGAGAATGAAATCTTATACAGGATTGGGCAAATCAAAATTTGTTCAAGAGTATGAGAGATCTTTTCATCAGTAAAGATCTCAACCTTCAGCTCCGAGTTGGGATGTTGCGATGCTATGTTTATCCTGTCCTTCTGTATTGTTTTAAAGGCTGGACGCTCAGTCCTTTGCTTGAGAGACGGATCGAAGCTTTCGAAATGTACTCGTGCTTTTACAGAAGAATACTTCTAATATCCTGGGTAAAAAGCACGGGCAGTGCGTGGTATTGTTACTGTGTTGCACAACTACCACTCATTTTACACTTCATTCGTCGTCTCTTCTTTTAATTTTCTAGTTCAATAAACCGAACACATATTCTACAATTTGTTAAAATCAACCATCTTTGGTCCATCGCTGTACTAATGATTCGTACTGGACGGCTTCGAATCAAACTCAAGCGGTTTGCTTTTCTGCGGCAACTCCCAAGCACACAGAGTGACGCAGTGTAGTTTCAGAGCCTAAGCCTGTACGTAGCATCAGGTAGCACGCTCGCCACTATCCGACCTTGGGGGTTGCACGAAACCAGCAAGCCCCCTAACGAGAAACAATTCCTAATGTCTCCGTTACATTGCACCACTCTGTGGAGATGACTTCATTCCTGCTTTCTCTCGTCTCGAAACGGCAATTTCTTTTCTTCGTCACTAAGGTACGCCGTATCGGACCACCCACAATTTTACCAACATTTTGCATCAATGAAAAACAGGAGGGAAAAGTTTCAGTTGAAGTCAGGTAAGAATAACTCTTGTTTTAATTGCCGGATATATTTCAGTTTTGATAGGAATGTAGCTCATTACCTAACGATAATAGAGCTTATTGTTATTTTTGTAAGCTTCTCGTATGAAAATACGAGTATGACACTGACAATTTTGGTGCAACACCCAGCTTCAGATACCACTAGCTGCCATTGGTAGAAAGAAAGAAGAGCAATGAGGAAGTCCTCAACTTGTTAAATAAGAAATAAAAATTATTCTAACAACCATCAAGGAACAAAAGTTCAGGTGCATTGACCACATCGTGAGAGGTGAACGATATGAATTTCTCTAACTCATCATCGAGGGGAAATTTGAATGGAAACAATCTGTACAGAGACGGAGAAATTCCTGGCTTAAAGACCTCCACTGCTGGTATTGAAATATTTAGAGCCGCTGTTTCACGAGTTATCATAATCAGTTGGATCGTCAACCTTCGTAGCGAGAAGGAGAAGATGCATCATCATTTAAAAGATAACGTCATCAAACTCCGGGGCCTGCTGAGGGGAAACGTGGGCAGAGGAAGAGTGGCACGTCCACGACACAGCAACTCTCATCCAGGAAGCGCTAAGTAAGAATACAGTAATTACTCTGAGAGTCGCCAACCTTCTCCGAGCAGAAGGTACCAGAAGAGAAAGAATTATTATTTCTGTCCTGTCCTGAAGCATGATTTAATGTGCTCGCTTATGAATGTGGCCGTGAAACTGCGAGCAGTGTTCTGTAGTTAAAGGTGGAGAACGTGGGCTTTCAGCCTTGGGAGTTTCGGTCAAATTAAAATCAAGAATGCCGTAAATTAGTAAACAAACAGTAGTTGATTTAATAGACGTTCAGTGTTTGGTATTCTGTCCTCCGGGCATGGACCACGGGAATTAAAGCTACCCGTTTAATGATTAATTTGCCACACCTAATCGTGTGAGATTGAATGCGGGTAAGAGCAAGGTCATGGGAGAGCGTGATAAAGCACAGAATCTTAATTATCTATCGAACTATCTTGATAGAAGTCGAACCCTGTGATAGCGTCGGTATCGTTAAACGGGAGTTCGATATTTCTGACTCGTCCAAACATCTTATTCCTGATCTGAGAATTAAAACTGGGTCTCACTCAGCCTCGTGAGTTACAATTTGTGGTGGTGGTGGTGGTGGTGGTGATCAAAGAGGAAGTACGACTGGGCAATCGTCATCAATCAATCGATCAATCAATCAATCAATCAATCAATCAATCAATCAATCAATCAATGTCAGACAGTCACCACTGATCTGCACTTAGGACTGTAGTCCAGGTAACAGATTCCCTACCAATTGTTTTCCTAGTCTTTTCTTAAATGAACCGAGCGACTTGGCAGCGTGCATTCGGGAGATGGTGGGTTCGAATCCCACTTTCTGCAGCCCTGAAGATGATTTTCCGTAGATTCCCATTTTCATATCAGACAAATGCTTGGGTTGTACCTTAATTAAGACCATGGCCGCTTCCTTCCCACACCCAGCCCTTTCCTATCCCATCGTCGCCATAAAAACTGTCTGTGTCGGTGCGACGTAGCCAGCTGTAAAGAAAAAGAGTTTAAACATTCAAAACATTTGCACAGAGCGCAAGCGTGGAACGATTGCCGCGCGCGAAGCGTCAGTTGTGAGCCAGACTTTCAGCTATCACAGCGTGTGTTCATTGTTATTCTAATATGTGTTTTGAGTGAGATATTCTGATTTGAAATGGAGGGAGAAATTTACATAGGTCAAATCTCACGTAGTGAGCAGGGGACTCAGATCAAAATTGAAAGTTTGCGGGGAGAAAACACCTACCGAAATTCGCAACGCTCTAGTTGAAGTTTGTGGGGATAGTGTACTCCATCGAAGCACAGTGTCACGGTAGGTTTCCCGTTTCCGCGAAAGTCGAACAAGTACTGAAGACAACCCAGGGTATGGGCGGCCGGTAAATACAACAGACTACAATTCCTCTGTCATTATTGACAACATATTGCAATAAGATAGGCGCAATATGCGAATAAATTACAACTGAAGCAAACATATGTGTCTCTTCGGTGTTCAGAATCATAAACGATAAAGTGTGAAAAAGCATAACCGCATACTGGCAAACCAGTACGCAGAGTTTTGGAGAATTATGGACGGGAAATGATTTCCCATCCACCCTACAGTCCTGACATGAGCCCCTCAGACTTTGATTTATTTCCAGTGTAACAGTGTATTAGTAGCTTGCTCGCAGAGGCTTCTGATGCAGTGACCAGAGTATAAACATAAAATATAAACATACAGAGTATAAATGTAAACATAAAATGTATAATCAGAGATCTTTTACGTTTCGACACCGTACGACGTGCAGTGTCAAATTGACTATTTTTTCCGCCCTTCATAAATCCGGCTACCTCTGCCGGGTTTGAACGCGCTATCTCGGGATCTGTAGACCTAAACTGCCACTGATCCACAGAGAGAGAGAGATATATAACAATTAACTTTACCGGCTTGAAAATCAGAGTGCTGTACAGCCAGATGATTTGTAGATATTATACGTATTGCTTGATTATCATAACCGGGTTCTCAGTAGACATAACGAGCTGACCTGATGAGTATTGAAATGCATGTATGAGCCGCGAATCGAATCTGAATCTTCCTAATAGGCAGCAGAGACAAGGCTGGATAATGAGACCACAAAGTAGTAATACAAAACCTGATGGAGACCTACGGAAACATGCACCTGTTTTGAATATTAGATATTTGTTTATCCATGACAAACCAGCATGCGTCGACCACGTTGAGATCACTTCACAGGCATGGTTGCTCATATTTCAACCACACATAGCCTTGCTTAGGAAAACTTGACGTCCCTGGTTCTCGTATTTTACGTCTCCCTTTGTTATTTGCAGGTGCGGCTTTTAATTAATATAACAGTGT